>NW_017673084.1:0-74759 GCF_001879085.1 Nicotiana attenuata | reverse complement strand
ATCAACAACTGCACGGCAGAAACCTCGTGCATCACAATATCAACAACCGCACGGCAGAAACCTCGTGCATCACAATATCAACAACTGCACGGCAGAAACCTCGTGCATCACAATATCAACAACCGCACGGCAGAAACCTCGTGCATCACAATATCAACAACTGCACGGCAGAAACCTCGTGCCTCACAATATCAACAAATGACAATATATATATATATATATATATATATATATATATATACAGGTCAACAAAATCAAGCATCTTTGTCTGACAAATCATCAGAGGAAGAAGAAGAAGAAAAAGAAGACCTCGATTCAATGTTCTGAAAAATTAATCNACTTTCTTCATCAGTGCCACAACCTATTTCTTTACACAAGGGCTCCTCCTCCGAGGATCCCACTTATATTAAGAACGAAAATGTTTACCCACTCATTCAAATTGAACCAGAATTCTGGCATTCCAACCCCCAAGAGGTAGCTAAGAAAATACTTAGCCCTTCAGCCAATTTCATTCAAACACCCACAAACATACCCAAAAATATTATGAGTTTATTCTTACAGATACCAGATCCTGCTTGTTTAAGCCCCACAAAGAAAAGCAAACCCAATCATATGTCACACATACTACGGTGTGGATTAACAAAATAATCTCACCAAAAGAATGGGGAACCCATCCAGCCAAATAAAAAAGACTTTCTTAGCCTTTTGATCCACAATTTTACAATTACTATGATTACCAGGCAGCGTGGATGAATGCTTTCACCTTCCAAAACCAACTTGGAAAGCATTCATGGTTCATCCTCTGGAGTAAACAATTAACCTCTGAATTCCCTCAGTGGTTTATACATCAATGCTGGGCCTGTATACGGTCATAGAGCTGAAATCCTCCCAGCACCAGTAAAAGAAGGATACGATTATTTCTGTCATAGGTTTTCTAGTGACCAGCAAATACCCATACTCCTCCAATTTTCCCACCGATTTCATATCCCATGGATATACTCCCAGAAGTTTTCCTTCCACAAGCCAGAAGGACATAAAGGACTACCGTGGTTAGCCCTCCAAGGACACTGCAAATGGTATAAAATGTGGGATTCATCTGAAGCCTATGTACCTGCGGTAGACAAGTGGTTTCTAGCCCATCCGCAGTATCTAGCTATAACAGATGCTGCTCAAATTTTATTTTTACAACAAAAGTCCATTGCAAGTGCACAACTAGCCTGTTCCAGCAGCAGGCTTGATTTTATTCAGCAAATGGAGCAAATTCTTGATACCCTCAAGACACAAATTCCAGGTCAACAAAATCAAGCATCTTTGTCTGACAAATCATCAGAGGAAGAAGAAGAAGAAGAGCTTGATTTAATGTTCTGAAAAATTAATCATAAATTACATCAGCATGACATCACAATGACATCACAGCTGACATCATCCATGACATCAGCTAGCACTTACTCCTAATGACATCATGAATGACATTAGAAAACATTATGTAATTTTTACTTTTTTGGTATAAATAGCCCCCCATATCACTTGTAAGACACACCTTACACTACCACTTGAGAAAGAATTCTCTTCCTCTCTCTAGAATTGGTTAGAGCTCTCTCTCTACTATACAAATATAAGTTTTAACTTGTATTATCAATTTTTTCATTTCAATAATATTCAAGTTTATATTTATTTTACTGTTGCCCAAGTTTACATTTATATTACTCTACATTATGGTCGGTTAAACCGCCTAATTTACTTTATCGTATTTCATTTACATGGTCGGCTCTGCCCCACAAATTTAATTGCTTGCACTCTAACTGTATCTTCTGCAGGTTTAATTATCTTGCTATTCGCTTCCTGTCCTTGCACCCATTTAATTTTCTCCTAATCTTTTAGGGGCTTCGCTTCCGGTCCCATATATATATATATATATATATATATATATATATATATATATATATATATATAAAACTACTTTTATTACATTGTTTTCCCTTTAATCTCTTGTTAAAAAACTGGCCCAATTTTTAGGCTAATTTGCGGACCAATTTTGGCCCAAACGCTTAACTCATTCACTCTCCTCTTCAGCAGCCCAATCAAACGGCCCCTTTGAAATCCAGGCACGACCCGTTTGAAATGACCCACCCCGCCTTTTTTAAAATCCTGGTCGTTAATCTTATGAGATCAACGGTCTACGATTAACCCCTCACTTTTAATTACCCAACCCCAAACCCTAATCCCCATTTCCCTTCAGCAGCCGCCTCTAAACACTCTCCCCCCTTCCTTCAGAAACCCTAGTTTCCTTCCTTAATCTTCTCCGAATTCGATCGAACCATGAATTCCTTCTGTGATTCTCTTACCTTTTACGCGCTACTTCATTGTTACTTACACGGTTATGGTATTACTTAGTACTTGCACATTTTTGGCAAGTACCAGGCCTCGAATCATGATAAATCAGCTTCAATCGTTGAGATCCAGACGATATTTCATCTATATACATTTGTAGCAAGGCTATATGGGTCGGGTTCACCAAGATCTTCGACCAATCTTTGATTTCTGTCAACTCGGGTTTGAGATTTTGCCTTTTCCTCACTGATTTTCGATTGCATGTGATATTCTTTCCTTTATCGTGTTTCACTGATGATTTTTTCTTATTTGGGTGTTTAATTTCTACTACTATATAATCCCCTCCCCAATTCCCCTCAAGAGGACCTAAGTTATCACTGCTATTACACTCAATACATCTCTCTCACCCATTCATATTCTCTGAAATACTTGGCTCTTTGGCCGCCTGAACGCCAAGGCCATAATATTATCAACCTCCTTCTGTGCAAGCACTACTCAGGGCCCTTAAGAGGCTCTTGTGAACTCTGAAGCATCGAAGATCTGGGTTCCTCTTACAAGTATTCTAAGCTCCTTATTATTCTTTTGATCGTCTAGTTTTGCTACTGGTTAGTGCTTTTAACCCTTGTGATAACTAGGGATTTTGACGTGTTTTATGCTCCTTCTTGCTTACGCTTTGATCATAAATTGTTACAAAATAGTCCTAAGAGGCTCATAAGTTGTGCTTGATTGCAGGTTTGATCGACAAAGTGACGAAATATCAAAGATCGGCTCAAAAGTAGTGAAACCTGCTCAAGTACCTAAAACAAGGCAAAACTCAGGAGAACAGGCCTAGTGCGGCCGCACTACTCTTTGTGCGGTCCGCACTAGAGAGATTCAGAGAGTTAGAAAATCAAGGCTTCAAGCAGCGCCACCACAGTCCATTATGTGCGGTCCGTGGTGAAGGCTCCGCGGCCGCGCTACCATTATGTGCGGTCTGCTGAAGAGAAGTTCAGAGAGGTGAAAATTGCCATGGTTCAAGTTGCGCGGTCCGCGGTCATATTTGTGCGGACCGCATTAGAGACCTTCGTGGCGGCGGTCCATTCTGCGCGGTCCACGGAGCCTGAGTTCAGAGAGCCAGGATTTCATGTCCAAGAGCCTAGTGCGGCCGCAGTCCATTTTGTACGGCCCGCACTGACCCTGCAGGGGCATTTTTGTCCAATTTTTCCAGCTTAGTATAAATAGAACCTTTTTCCATTTTTAGGGTATCAGATATAGTCAGTTATTTTATTTCAGCAGCTGCGTGAGAACATCATCTGTAGCCATTTTTGGCATCTTAGCTTGGTTTGAACGATAAATTCTTGCATTTTATTTTAGTGTTTAATTAATATTCTTCTTCATCTATTTCTCTATTTTCGTGTTCAAGCATGAGTAGCTAAACCCATTAGCTAGGATTGTGGCTCAACCCTAGTGTGGGTAATTGATGGGTGTTGTGATTTAAGGTTAGATTGATTATGGGTGTTTGTTATTTAGGTCCATTTTATGGTTTAATTTATGAATTAGTGGTTGCAAACACTAGTTTGTGCTAAATTGACCCAACAAGGAATTGGGATGGACTCAAGAGAATTGATAGTCCCAATTAAAGGGTTAAATCTCGAGAGAGTAATTACCCGACTTGAACCCTAGTTGCTTGAGCTAATTTGCCTACCCATTTGGTCTCGAGAGAGTCAATTGGGCAAAATCACTCTCTCAACCGAGAGGTGTGAGAGTGGGTAAAATTGTGCAACGATTATACATATTTCCCCAATCATGTCAATCAAGCTTTAGAAGCAATTACCCGTCAATTAGCCACCTAGGTAAAGTCACGACCCTAGTGTCCCTTAATCCATTAGATACAACTCTTAGCAATTTATCCCTTGTCATTCTATGATAGTTGAATGCATTTTAGTACATGAGATAGTTTCCTGCTTGTTCTTAGTTTGTGTTAGGCTAATATGTGTTCTTCACTATGTCTTGCACTTCTATGTTGGTTTTCCTTGTTTTCTTCTAGAACTAGTTCTGTACCTCTGTGTTTTTCTATCATCTGAGCATGTTTGAGCTTTGAGTTTCAATGCATGCCTATTATATGTGTTCTTTTAATGAATCTGATTGTCATGACTATCTGTTGTTAGTTATAAAATCCTCTTCATGCCTTGCTTTGGGTACTACTAAAACTCTTATGAAACCGTCCCTCTACTTTGAATGAATCATTTAATGCCGAGTCTTGTGTTTAATCGACTGTCTTTGCAAACTAGCTACAACTATGTGGGTCTCATGTTGCAATACTGCTTAAGATCTACCCTAAACATGTTTCCTTACTATTTGTAATCCTGATCTTTAGCACCACCTAAGACTTTAGGATAAAAATCCTTTATCTCTCTTATGTATGGTCAACTGACATGCTAATGTGTAGCTAATCTACCCCTTTTACATGCCATAAGTTTTTGTACTATGATCTATTCCCCATGAAGTTAAGTTTTCCTGATATTGCTTAAGTTGTGCCACTAGTATGTTGAATATGCTGTCATGTTAGAACTTTCATGTAAAACTTGTACCCTACTTGTCTCCTTCCTATGATTATACCAAATTGACATTTGAAATCCTTTAGGTTAATGCCCTATTCTGAACTCGTTTGGCGTTGTGCACCCTTATTTGTTGATCCTATAATCTCAGAAAACCTGATTCCCCTAATTCTCTCAATATGTTTTTTCTGCCCAATATGCTATCTCTTGCTAAGTGTTTGAACCCGTAATACCAACTTGCACTTTAGGTCTTGTTGATTCTCTTAACTTGCATGTTCTTTGCTATGTCTGCTTCTAAAGTACAAATGCATATCTTAAAATTCTATCACTTAGTCACTGTTAGTAGGTTTCGGAATTATTTACTTGATTGTCTGTGTAGTCTGTTAATTGGTTTGGTTAAGTTGTGCATCTACTGTTGCTGGGTAAGAAGGTCTTCCCTTTGGGTTGAGAAATTGATAAACTCTGAGCTTTGAGGTGTATTTGGACCTGGGTTTGCTGCATGTATGAGGGAAGAGCCTGTTGAAGGCCCAGGCTTTACTGGGTTATATGTGGAGTTCACACTTGTACTCATTAATTCCGGGTCTATAATAATTTTGTAATTGAACAAATGGGGAGATTTAGTAAAAAGGGGTAGGGTATTTTAATCCTTGCACAAAAGGGTAGAAAGCATGCCTATAGGACCTATGTGTTCTACTTGTTGTTTTGGCTTTCATGTGTTGTACACTAGTAGAAACCATGCGTATAGGAATCACACACTCACTCAACTTGTTTTACTATGCCTACTGCTATGCATTATTATACGGACTGCCTATAGGAAACCGGTGTCAATAGATGTTCGTTAAATTTGTGCAATTACAACATATTCACTAGATACCATGCCTATAGGATCATATTAATGTTCATCTAGATATCATGTCTATAGGACCTTAATTGATTAATTAGCTACGGTTATCGCTATTTTCATCACATTGCTCGCCTAGGAAACATGCCTATAGGGATGAAGTGTTACAAAACCAGTTTTAATTGCCAACTCCTAGAATCCTGCCTATAGGATACTGTTACTCGCCTAGAAAGTATGCTAATAAGATCAAACGCGGTTAATTTTAAGCTTTCAAAAATTTTTATTGGTCATTGCGCAAACAATTTAGAGATTATACCTTTAGGATTTGTAATACCTATAACCTGTAAATTCGTTGTTCTAAAACAACAGCACTGCCTATACGTTTGAAATCAAAATCACATAGAAGCTATGTCCATAGGACTTAACGACTCTATTTGCCTCAATTCCGAAATTGTAAACTGCATAATGTAAGAATCCGCACGCGTGCATTTGTTGCTTATATGTCGAGGCTAACTTGGGCCTTTAACTGTCTTTTCATGAAGTCCTATTTGTTTTGAATGTCGCTTAGTTTTATCATTTTGAGAAACCTAAGTAAAATTGAGAACCACCCAAATAGAGGTCCAATGCCTCCTGGACCATAGAGCATGGGACGGGTAGTGCACACATAGGGTACGATTTAGAATTGAATTAGAGCACATTTATGTAAACAACTTTAACATAGTAATTGGGTAGTAGGACATGATAGTCTGTACCCGTTGAATAATACGAGTAACTCCCTATCTTAAGGGATTTGCAAAGTATTATTTATGTTGCACGGGGTGATCCTTTAGGCTAAAAAACTTAGGACCCCCTCCCCTCTCCCGATCTTTGGTGGGCTGACTAGTCAAACAGAGTTATCTGCATAATAGGTGCCCTAACGCACCTTAATAAACCGTAGAGACTGTTCTTTTAATACTCTACCTCCCATTCAAAAAAGTTGTCACATATCGAAACCCGATTTCGCGAGAAAAAGAGGGGCGACGGACATCACTTCCTCCTTCGGGTGCGTTTGTGAAAGATCTTGTTCCTTTTGAGGAAGATGATCTGAAAGCAGGGGTTGATGCAGAAGACACTTGGAGTGCTTGTTGTCCTAAAGAGCTTGCTTTGCTCTTCGTAACCAGTCTGAAGCTCCCAAAGGTAACATCGAGGATGGTTACCACATCAGCATAGAACCTGGAGTTAGCAGCCTTGGTGGAAGTTGATCCGGGGTTGATTTTCTTTAATACCATTTTGAGGTTCTTAAAATTTGGTGATTGAAATGTTAAGATGAGAGGTAGTGATTGTCCCGCTTGGCGTGCCAAAATTTGTAGACAATAAATTGCATCGAGAAAATAAAATCAAGACCACAAAATATTGCAACAATCGTAGTATTTTATTTCAAATATTTGAGTGTTACAATCTCTATGAATCCTCTGATTCTACTTTTCCATAGAAAATAAAAGAGCCTTCGAGCTTGATCTTGAATTTTATTTTATTTTAATCCAGTCTTGAGGCTGGATCTTGATCTTGACATATTTTTAATCCAAGGGCTTGCAGCTTTGTTCTTGAATCTCCGTCTTGATCTTTTAATCCATAGAACACTTGAACACTTGTAGCTTTTAGAGAAATCTGCAGTGTTTGATCCACGAACTCTCTCTTGCTTCTTGTTATAACTTCTGGTGTTTTTCTGGGTTATGAAGACCCCTATTTATAGTTGTGGAAGGGAAAAGTTATGATAAGAATAAACTCTTTCTGACCAATCAAATTGAAGTGTGACAAGGTCGTATTTGATTGGCCAGAACATGTCACTTGCACATGTGGCGCAATTTCATTGGCCTTTTAATGTGACTTGGCATGCCTTGTCATTTTGACACGTAGCACAATCCTATTTGCTCTTCCATTTTACTTGGCATGCCACGTCATTTGACACGTGGCACCAAACTGGGCCTCTAGGAAGATGTTATCTTGGGCTTAATAAAGTCGGCTGATCACTTTAGCCCAATTATGTCACGACCCAAAATTCCCACCATCGGGACCGTGATGGCGCCTAACATTTCACTTGCTAGGCAAGCCAACGTCAGAACAACCTACTCCTTTTAACAGTTTAAAACAGATATTAAAGAAGAACTGAGATAATTTAATAAATTCAAAGTAACAATGCGGAAGTTGAACTAGCCAAATATCTATTGCAATTTCCTTGAACCTGGTGTCACGAGTGCAGGAACTACTAGAGTAATACACATAAGAGTCTGAAGTAAATAACAAGTTGTTCGAATGAAAGTTCACGGCTAAATAAACAGAGGATAGGGACTCCAGGAGCTGCGGGCGCTGAACAGCCGTACCTCAAGTCTCCGCGAATGTCCGATCCGATCCCTTTAGTAGCCGTTGCCGGGACCGTCTCCAAAATCTGCACAGTGTGTAGAGTGCAGTTTTTGTACAACCGACCCCATGTACTGGTAAGTTGATGCCGCCCAAACTCACACCAAGATTATAGGTAGTGAGGCAGTCGAAGAAATAATAAATCCCAACACGGGTCGGGGTCGAATCCGTAGGGAGTTAGAAGTTGGATTAGGTATACACCTAGTGTGAATGTATGATGTGCCTTAGATTGCACTTCCACATATTCATTAGTTATTTATATTTCTACTTTTAGCGAATGATTGCAATTAATAAACTAGGAGACAATGTTATTGGTTTTGGTTGTTGTTCAAATGGTAAAGGATCTAGGGTCGTGACTTCCACCTAGGTGGCTACCTAACGGGTTGTAAACTATAGGGCTAGTTTGATTAATCGGGATCGTAATATAGCAATCACATGTAATTGCTCACTCTATACCTCTCGGTAGTTTGAGTGACTTTGCCCAATTTGGCTTTCTCAAGCCCAAATGGGCATTGCACAAATCAAGTGATATATGCTCAAGTCGGGTCTTACAATCTCTAGATTTGACCCTAAAATTGGAGCTATCAATTTCTTGAGTTCACACCAATTCCTTGTTAGCCATGTTTTCCTAAACCTAGTCTCTCTTTCTCAAGCAAAGACTAGGTCAAATAGGCATGAATCAATGTTTGCAACCATTAATTCTAGGATTTAAGCATAAACAAGGCTAAATATCACTAACCCAATCACAAACAAACACTAAAATTAAATACCCGTTAGGTACCCACACTAGGGTTGAGCCATAACCCTAGCTAAAGTTTTAGCTACTCATGAAAAATAAAGAAATACAAGAAAAAATTAACATAGAATGCATAATAATTTATTAGACAAAGAAAATCTAATGTTTAGAAGTTAATCTAGTATAAACTTTACCCAAAAAAGTAAAGAAAACGGCTCAGGCGCACCTCTGCAAACTAAAATTAACCTAAAGATGACAAAAAGTTCTATTTATACTAAGCTGTAAATATCTGACATAAATGCCCCTACGAAGGTTGTGCGGCCGCACAGTTCTGGTGCGGTCCGCACAATGGGCTTCTACGGCCATACAATTATCGTGCGGTCTGCAGTCTTGCAAATTTGGGCTTGGCACTACAGGCTTCTGCGGTCCGCATAAAAGTGGGTGCGGCCGCACAAAAGTGACGCGATCCGCACTCCTTTACTTTCCAGCTCTCTGAATCTTAAATCTTGCGGACTGTATAAAAATGGATGCGGCCGCACTTGATCTCCTGCGGCCGCACAATTTCAGTACGGTCCGCACTCCCTGAGCTTTCCAAAACACCACTCTCTGAATCTCCCTTCTACGGCCGCACTAGAATTGTGCGGTCTGCACTGCTAGCCTTTATGAGTTGATTTTGACTTCTTTGGCTCGTTTTCCAATGTTCCTGCAAGTAAGCACATTTTGTTAGTTTTCGGGAATACCTTTTAGCATTTTTGAGCTAAAACGCAAGTAAAAGAGAGCAAATAAGCGGTACAAATCCCTACTTATCAACTCCGCCAAACTTAAGCTTTTGCTTGACCTTAAGCAATAAGGCAATTCCCACATCCACTAGAAAAAGGGATATTTCAGCTAGACTAAGGTGAATCAATTTCACATCAATTGGGACCAACAGTTACCCACAGTAGATATGAATTATCAACAATGCAATGATTGACCTTTTAAGTACAATAGTTCTAGTGTGACACTAGAGCATCAAGTGTTGACTCTATTCATCAAGGAAGATCGCTCTTTCATGTAGGTCATTGTGGATCACAAACTCCTCCTCCTTTACTCTCCATTAGAAAATCTCACTTTAGAATGTAACACTCAAGGCAAGGATTGTGAAAAGTTCGCTCATCTCTCTCAAAAGAATGTCACAAGTCTGGCTTTTACCATAAGCTTGCCCCTTATGTAAATCACCACTAATGTAAGCTCACTCAACTTGAAATCATGTAGGGCTTTTGCGGGATGTAATGAAGGTTTTTGGACCAAGGGAGGACTAGTTGGAATAGAATGGTTTCATCTTTCCTTAAGCACTCCATTTTCTCTTTTCGGCTCATACTTTCTCGACTCTTTGAGTCCTTTTCTTCTTCCTCGAGGGAACTAGAGAGACGTAACGTCACTCTTTCTTGAGAATGACATTCATTTTCTCCTTTTTTATTTGCTTCAGATTTCCTCCTTATTTTCTTTTTGGATTCCCTTCAACTCTTCACTTTATTCACTTTCTTTTTGGCATTTTTCTTTTTGTTCTTTATTTCTTTTCTTTGCCTTCCCGTTTCTTCATTTGTTCCTCTTCTTTGTACCTTTTATCACTTTCAAACTCCTCGTCTCTCCCCCAAACTTACGTTCTTGCCAATTGTATCTCAAGAATGCTAAGGAAAGATCTAGTGCCAAGAGAGGATCATTACAAAACGAATAAAGGCTTGTAACATTGTTTTTGAAAGAAAAAGGGCTTCGGCTCAAAGGGGTTGGCTAGGGATATCACATTGGTAGGCTATGGAAGATTTCACAATTCAATTTGGATCAAGGAGATCCCACAATCATTTCTCAAGCCAAGCTACACTTAGCATTTTGCCTAGACAGGCATTCGGGGCAAGTTCTAGACCATTATCACATGTACTTGGACTTGTAACTAAACATCTCACCTCTCACGCTTCTGGATTGCTAAAGAGAACAGAGTCGAGGGCCTACAACAACCCTAGCTAAGATTGAGAATCACAAATGGCTCGATTTGAACCATTCGATGACTGCTTAAGTCGACACAAGAGTCAAAAGAGTCAAAACTAGGGCTATTTTCTACCAACAACTTATTTTTAACCATACAATCATAGGTCAATGTGTTGGTACCAAGTGAAGCATGCTTGAGACCCCTTTTATTCATTACTACTATATTTACCAAAACATAAAATAAAACGGACTCAATCCCTTAAGAAGGTTGTCACGCCATCCATCGTTGGGAAGAGCCACCCGGTTCACACATAACTCACATTTGGAACGAACCGTGGCATTAAGAAAACCAAAGGCTTATTGTTCACTCAAAACGTAAAAAGAAGCTAGCAAATTAAAAAGAAGCTACTAAAGTAAATAAGAAATTATACTACTAAGAAAAAACAAACTAAAGAAGCTATGAAATAAACTACGGAAAGCAAGATAAATGAAGATACATATTTAGGTCAAATGAATATATACATAAGGGAGAAATATATACATAAGGGGAATAAATAATTACATCAAATGGAGAGAATATATACATACCAAAGGAAAATAGTATCAGAGTTATTACAGCCCAAATGTCAAATAATCAAAATAGACCACCCCCAAATGAAAATAAGTATTGTCCCCAATGCTTAACAAAAATAAGAACAGGGAAAGGGTAGAGAGTTAAGAGAACTCCCTATGTGGTCTCAGTCTGCAAAGGATCATCAGCAACCCCAGCCTCAAGTTGTATCTCATCATCACCCGGCTAAGGGACAACTGGGTTGTTGAGCATCTGGATCATCTCCTCGGCAATGTGTAAAGTGGCAACCAGCTCCTCAGACTGGCCGGCTGCTGCCTCTAGTGCTGCTGGGACTGAGGGCTCCATAAGCAGGTCTAATGGAAGATCTCCGGCAGATGCAATCTTGGTGACCTCATTTTACAACTTGTCCACGGACCTCTTCGATACCCGAGACTTCTTCATCTTTTTGACTTGCTTGCTCAAGTCCTTAATGACCTTCCCATGTGCCACCAGAGTATCCGTAATGGTCTTATGGTTTTCCAGGATCTTCTTCAATGCTTCCTCCAGTAACGGAGGTACATGTGGCTCTCCTGGGGCAGCTGGGGCTGAGGACTGTGCTGCAACAGCACTGGATTCCCTTGATCATCGGGTTGTCAGCTCTCTGGAGGTGGTACCATGAGAAAGGCTTCTTGGCCTTCACCTTGGTGTCATATTGCTTTGGCTCCATCCCTTGATCCTTGAAATATTCGGTGAGGAAGTTCGGGTACGAATATGATCTCTCACCCTTCTGGACAGCTAAAGTGATGTTGGTGCACATGATGGCACCAACATTTATCGGATACCCTGCCATAATTGAAGCCACCAAGACTGCTCGAGGAAGTGGGAGCATGTTTTCATTGAGGCATGGGTCAATGCGGCTACATACAAATGTTTGTCACCCTTTTGCTTCAAAGTTTAGGGTGGCCCGGACAATTGGAACCCCTGCTGTGAGCCACGGAGGTGTTGACACTAGGATTTCCAGAAATTAGCTTGCCACGGGCGAGCTGTGTCACACATATCTAGCTTCTCTAAATATTGCAATGCCTTCACTTCTTCAAACCCCATATATGTGTTCAGTGCACATGAGTCAAAGCGGATTTTCAGATTCTGAACTTTTGTCACCTTCGTTCCCTATTTGATGTGAGCAACATTCGGGTAGAACTCCTTGACCAGGTACTCATTTGCATCTAGGAATTTGTTGGTGAACCATTTCCAACCTTTCTTCTCCTGGAATTGCCTAAGGACATTGGGGTTGTGCTTGTGCAGGTCTCTCAATAAGAACTGTGCTCAAGAGTGAGCGAACCCTGTGGCAATCTTTGCGAAGGCATTGGCACTAACAAATCTGTCCTCCCATATCTCCGGCCTCCTTGATCTTTCCAACCCTGGAACTGCAGTATCGCCCCCTCTCCCATCATCTGGAACATCATCATCATTTAAGTTTATTGGAGCAGGGGGGAGCATATGAGGAAGAGGGCTCAGAGTCTTGGTTGCCCTCTTCCAAACCTTCAAACGAACTGGCAGCTGAAGAAGACTCATCGACCAAATGAAATCTCCTAGGGAATTATTGTCATTGTTGTGATTGGGCTTCCGGTCATGCTTGCACGAAATTACCCACTGAAGTTTCCCAAGATGGGACGTACTCACTGGTCTCTCAGGTATCAGGGGCTCAATTTGTTGTTGCTTTCTTCTTATAACCTTTTGGATTGCCAGAGGGAGATTGATTGTGCCTCGACCCCGGCCTTGGGAGGGTTCTGCCCTCCCTTTTGAAATATCTCCTTTGCCTCGTGAGCGAACCATTGTCTGCAACCATAAGAACTAGAAATCAATTACAATTGAATCTCATAATGCATGCATAAACATAATTGATAGTTGCAGAAAAACATTCTCAGAAGGGGCAGTGCGGACCGCAAAAAAGTGAGTGCGGCCGCAGACTGCCCATTGTGGACCGCACAAAAATGAGTGCGGCCGCAGAGCCCCAAGTTCATACTACTGGGGTCTCTGAAGTTCCATCAGTGAGGACCGCACAAAAATGAATGCGGCCACACAAGTCCATTGCGGACCGTCCAATTTTGATTGCGGTCGCACAAGTCAAGCACAAAATTTTCCTAACTTTGAGGGCTGTGGACCGTCTATAAAAGTGAGTGCGGCAGCACAGCTTCTACTGCGGACCGCACCGCACAATTCAAACTTCACTGGCACTGACCTATGATTTTAGCAATAAAACATCATTAGCTACTTACCCAGACCCCAATTAACGTTTAAGATGCTACCCACATGATTCTAAGCAAAAACAAATAAGCACTGACATTTTTAGGCATGTGATTAACCCTAAATCAAAGAACAAAAGCAAACAAAAGATGAAGAGTCTAACGAAGAAATTAACATACCAATAATGAAGATGCAGGTAATGAAATGAGGGAACAATTTGAGAGCAAATGGGAAATTTACTGTGCAATCTTGGCTTTAGGGCTCAGAAGATCGAAAAGTTTAAAAAGATGCAAAAAGCTCTATTTAGACTTTAATTCGTGGGACCTAGTTTTTTACCTGAGTACGGCCGCATAATTTGATGCGGTATGCACTCTTTACCTACTCTTTGAGAAGTCACGGTACGGATCGCACAAAATTGAGTGTCGCCGCAGCATCAATGCGGACCGCACAAAAATGTGTGCGGCCGCAATTCCTTAGGCATTTTTGACAGGCCAACTTCAAAGACTATGCATTTTGACACTTAGCCAAATTTTTCATGCACAGTCCCTGCAATGCACACCCATTCCTGCATACACTTCAAAACTGGTTAGCATAAAACAAAGCTTATCTAATCTAAAGAAGAAAACCAAGAAAAAGAAAAAGACACATGGGTTGCCTCCCAATAAGCGCCTGATTTAACGTCGCGGCACGGCGCAAATTACCAATCACTTGAAATGAAGAACCGCCACAATGTGGCAATCATCAACCTTGCCAAGATAATGTTTAACCCGGTGCCCATTAACTCTAAAAACCTCATCGTTCTTATTTTTCAAATCTAGAGCACCAAAGGGGGTTACATTCACCACTTCAAAGGGTCCACTCCATTTTGATTTCAACTTGCCTGGATACATCCTTAACCGGAAATTGAACAATAGCACAAGATCACTTTCTTTGAACTCCTTGTTGTGGATGTTCAAATGTGCCACTCTTAGGTTTGCAGCGACATCCCACTCAAGGTTCAACTTTTTCAAAGCCCACATGGACTTATGCTCAAGTTCTACCAGAAGATGACACGCCTTCCCAAACACAAATCGATATGAAGATATCCCAATCGGCGTCTTGTAGGCCGTCCTATAAGCCCAAAGATCGTCATCAAGTTTTCTTGACCAATCCTTTCGGTTGGCATTCACAATCTTTGACAAAATACTCTTGATCTCCTGGTTGGAGACTTCAACCTGTCTGCTTGCTTGAGGATGGTAGGGGGTTGAGACTTTATGAGTGACACCATACTTTTTGAGCAAGGTATCAAAAGCTCGGTTGCAAAAATTCAAACCCCCATCACTAATACTGGCCTTCGAAGTACCAAACCTTGTGAAGATGTTCTTTTTCAAGAAAGCCACCACACTTCAAGCTTCATTGTTGGGTAAAGCCACAACTTCAACCCATTTTGACACATAGTCCATAGCTACCAAAATGTAAGTGTTCCCATAAGAGCTCACGAACGGTCCAATGAAATCAATACCCCAAACATCAAAGATATCAATCTCTAAAATGGTTGCAAGGGGCATCTCATTCTTCTTAGAAATCCCACCGGCCCTTTGGCATTCATCACAATGCCTGACAAGTTCACTAGCGTTCTTGTAGAGGGTAGGCCAATAGAATCCACAAGTCAAAACCTTTGTAGCCGTTCTGGCTCCACCATGATGACCACCATATGGTGAAGAGTGACAAGCTTCAAGAATTCCCATTTGTTCTTCTTCCGGCACACATCGCCGGATCACACCATCTGTACATATCCAGAAAAGATACGGCTCATCCCAATAATAATCCAAGCAATCTCGTTTGAGCTTCTTCCTTTGGTTTGAAGAGAACTCATTCGATACAATGCCGCCTCACAAGATAATTGTCTAGATCGGAAAACCATGGCATCCCGGTCATTGAAATGGCTAACAATTGCTCGTCGAGAAAGGAATCATTGATCTCAAGGCCACCATTTGGCCTCCTCTCCTCCTCCGATCGGGACAAGTGGTCCGCCACTTGATTTTCACTACCCTTGCGGTCTTGAATTTCTAGATCAAACTCCTGTTAAAGAAGTACCCACCGCATCAAACTTGCCTTAGAATCTTTCTTGCTTATCAAATACCGAAGCGCCGCATGGTCGGTGTGAACAATCACCTTAATACCCATCAAATACGGCTGGAACTTCTCCATGGCAAAAAAAATAGCAAGTAACTCCTTTTCGGTCACTATGTAGTTGACTTGGGCATCATTCATGGTCTTGCTAGCATAGTAGACCGGATGGAAGATTTTGTTGATTCTTAAGCAACTTGAATGCCTTCATACAATCTTCATTGAAATGGATCTTGGCATCCTTCTCCAAAAGTTTGCACAATGGGTTCACCACCTTGGAAAAGTCCATGATGAATCGACGAAAGAAACCCGCATGACCCAAGAAGCTCCTCATTCCCTTCACGGATGTAAGAGGAGGGAGTTTGGAGATCACCTCAATTTCGGCTTGGTCAACCTCAATACCATGTTTTGAAATTTTATGGCCGAGGATAATGTCTTCCTCGACCATTAAGTGACACTTCTCCCAATTCAACACCAAATTTGTCTCCTCACATCTAGCCAATACTCTATCCAAATTGTTCAAACAATCTTCAAGCGTGTTCCCAACCACAAAAAAATCATCCATAAAGACCTCAAGAATGTCCTCCACCATGTAAGTGAATAGCCATCATACACCGTTGAAAAGTTGTCGGTGCATTACACAACCCAAAAGGCATCCTTGAAAATGAGAAAGTACCATAAGGACAAGTGAAAGTGGTCTTCTCTTGGTCCTCAGGAGCAATAAGGATTTAATTATAGCCGGAGTATCCATCAAGGAAGCAATAAAAAGCACGTCCAACCAACCTATCAAGCATTTGGTCAAGAAACGAAAGCGGGAAATGATCTTTCTGAGTGACTTTGTTGAGTTTCCTATAGTCCATGCACACTCTCCATCCGGTAATGGTTCTTGTTGGGATCAATTCATTCTTGTCATTTGTTACCACAGTCATACCCCCTTTCTTCGGGACACATTGCACCGGAGAGGTCCACGATCTATCCAATGGGGTAAACAAGCCCGACATCTAACCACTTGATTATCTCTTCTTCACCACCTCTTGTATTGCTTCATTAAGCCTCTTTGATGTTTAATGGAGGGTTTGGTACCCTCCTCCAAAATAATCTTGTGCATGCAAAAGGCGGGACTTATGCCCTGGATATCCGCCAAAGTCCATCTGATTGCTCTTTTCGTCCTTTGTAGCACCTCTAATGTGGACTCTACATGCATGTCAGTTAACAAAGAAGAAAGGATAACCGGTAAAGTAGAAGAAGGGCCAAGGAGTTCATACCTGAGATGCGGGGGCAATGGCTTTAACTCCACGGTAGCAGGCTCCTCAATTGAGGGCTTTGTTGAAGGATTCTTCCGATTTTCAATATCCAAAGATAGCTTTTGGGACTCATACGTGTATGACCACGTGCATTGCGATGCATTTACACACTCCACATAGCTATCACTCTCCTCATCATCATCAAGATTGAGCAAAACTTCTTCCAATTTGTCTTCAACATTAATTTTGGCACTAGCATCATCAACAATCACGTCCGTCACCAAATCCACGAACGAACAAGCTTCATTACTATTCGGTTGCCTCACTTATTTGCACACATGGAAAACCACCTTTTCGTCACCCACCCGGAAAGTGAGCTCATCGGCTTCCACATCAATAAGAGCCTTCCCCGTAGCAAGGATAGGTCTACCCAAAAAGATAGGCACCTCATAGTCCACTTCACAATCTAAGATCACAAAATCCGCTGGGAGGATGAACTTGTCAACTCTAACCAATACGTCATTAATAATACCCAAATGCCTCTTCATTGTTCGATACGCCATTTGCAACCTCATGGATGTGGGTCTTGGTTGCCCAATTCCCAAAGTTTTGAACATCTATTAGGGCATCAAGTTGATACTTTCCCCGAGATCACATAATGCTTTGGCAAAATCGGCGCTCCCAATAGTGCAAGGGATTATGAATGCGCCCGGATCTTCCAATTTCGGAGCCATTGAGTGTACAATAGCACTCACTTGATGAGTCATCTTTATGGTCTCACAATTCATTGATCTTTTCTTGGTTACCAAATCTTTCATGAATTTTGCATATCCCGACATTTGTTCCAATGCCTCAACTAATGGCATATTTATGGACAAACTCTTCATCATATCGATAAACTTTTTGAATTGGTTCTCACTATTTTAATTTTAAAGCCTTTGAGGGTATGGAGGAGGGGGCCTTGGCATTGGTGCCATATCCTTTGGCACTATCGGTTCCGGCATGTCAATTACGTGTTCCCTAGACGGGTTCACCTCTTCTTGTGTCTCCTCCACACTTTCAGCTTTATCAATTCTCACTTCTTCATTATCTTAAACCACATTGCTTGGGATTTCATCTTCTTGAACCGCAACATCTTCATCCACAATCCATCTTTGATTTGAGGTGGTTGCATCTCTACTTTTTCCACTTCTACTAGTCATGGCCATAGCATGTCTCGTATTATTCTCACCCTTCGGGTTCACCACCGTATCACTAGGTAGTGCCCCTTTAAGGCGAATGTTCAACGCTTGTGAGATTTGGCCTAATTGGACCTCCAAATTTCGATTAGAAGTGTTGTGCGAGGCTAATTGAGCATCGGAATTGGCATTCTTCTCCATCATCTATTTAAACATGTTTTCAATTCTACCCATCCCATTGGAAGAAGAGCTCGGGCCTTGAGAAGGATAGGGAGGTGGATTGCTCGGTTGTTGGAACATCGGGGGCCTTTGAAAACCCAACCCCCGATTGTTGTTGTTGTTCCACCCTCCTTGGTTATTTCCACGCCAATTTCCTTGATTACTCCAACTGCCTTGATTTCCTTGATTGTTCCAGTTGCCTTGATTAGGATTGCCACCACTCCAATTGCCTTGGAGGTTTTGGTTGCTCCAATTACCTTGGTTCCCTTGTGACCTCCATTGTTGTTGATTTTGCCCTTGATCATTGCTTCTTTGACCTTGATAATTGTTGACATATTGAACTTTTTTGTCTTGCTCTTTGAATGAATCACCTTGACCATAACCACTATCATCTTGTATAAATTGTTCCGAACGGCTTTGCATTTGTTGACCTTGTTTTCATCTTTTGATTACCATCATATTCACACCTTCCATTGCATGCACTTGTTTCGGCCCTTGAACTTGTTGAAGCTGAGCTTTGGCCAATTGGTTCATGGTAGTTGTCAACTCGGCAATAGCTTGCCCATGATCATGTAGCTCCTTGTGTAGGTGAATAAAATTAGGGTCACCTTGTTGAACATTGGCTCTACTTTGCCACGCCGAAGAGGTATCCGCCATCTCATCAAGAATTTCACAAGCTTCGGCATATGGCGTGTTCATAAAATTCCCCCAGGCGAGTTGGTTAACCACACATTGATTAGTTGTGTTGATCCCCCTGTAGAAGGTCTGTTGGATCATGGCCTCAGTCATATCATTGTTCGGGCACTCTTTAACCACGGTATGATATCTTTCTCAAATCTCGTGCAATGGCTCATTGGGTTCTTGGTTGAAAGCAAGAATTTCATCCCTTAGCGTTGCCATATGTCTCGGAGAGAAGAATCTAGAAATGAACTTTTCTGCGAACTCATCCCAAGTGTGGATGGAATTGTTGGGCAACCTCTCTAGACAGTCCAATACTTTTCCCCGTAGAGAAAATGGAAATAGCCTCAACCTTAGCGCGTCCTCAGAAACATTTATTTGCTTGCTCCCCCAACAAGTATCGACGAACCCTTTGAGACGCTTATAGGCATTTTGACTCGGAGCCCCAGTGAAGAATCCCCGTTGCTCAAGTAGTGGAAGCATCAAGTTGGTGATTTGGAAGTTGCTTGCCCTAATGCAGGGCGGGACTATAGCACTTGCATAACCCTCGTTTGGTAATTATCGGTGGGCTGCCGCTCTTGGTGGAGGTGGGGGAGGGGCGGGCATATTATCGTGAGGCGGGCGGCCTCGTCTATTATCTTGAGGTTCAAGAAGAACCTCATCCATGGCATCATCGCCCACTTCCTCCCCCAATGGCACATTTCCGATGGGCTCATTGTTGAGAGCGGTTTTCGTACCTAAATTCGATTTAAACACAAAATTAGTAACTCGGAAGGAAAGAAAGACAAAACACACAAAAACCTAGATATATAGCTAAATCCGTTTAACTCCCCGGCAATGGAGCCAAAAGCTGATGTCGACCAAACTCACACCAAGATTATAGGTAGTGAGGCAGTCGAAGCAATAATAAATCCCAACACACGTCGGGGTCGAATCCACAGGGAGTTAGAATTCGGATTAGGTATACACCTAGTGTGAATGTATGATGTGCCTTAGATTGCACTTCCACATATTCATTGGTTGTTTCTATTTCTAATTTTAGCTAATGATTGCAATTAATAAACTAGAAGACAATATTATTGGTTTTGGTTGTTGCTCAAATGGTAAATGATCTAGGGTCGTGACTTCCACCTAGGTGGCTACCTAACGGGTTGTAAACTATAGGGCTAGTTTGATTAATATAGCAATCACACGCAATTGCTCACTCTATGCCTCTCAGTAGTTTGTGACTTTGCCCAATTTCGCTTTCTCAATCCCAAATGGGTATTGCACAAATCAAGTGATATATGCTCAAGTCAGATCTTACTATCTCTAGATTTGGCCCTTTAATTGGGGCTATCAATTTCTTGAGTTCACACCAATTCATTGTTAGCCAAGTTTTCCTAAACTTAGTCTCTCTTTCTCAAGCAAAGACTAGGTCAAATAGGCATGAATCAATGTTTGCAACCATTAATTCTAGGATTTAAGCATAAACAAGGCTAAATATCACTAACCCAATCACAAACAAGCCCTAAAATTAAATACCCATTAAGTACCCATACTAGGATTGAGCCACAACCCTAGCTAAAGATTTAGCTACTCATGAAAAATAAAGAAATACAAGAAGAAATTAACATAGAATGCATAATAATTTATTAGACAAAGAAAATCTAATGTTTAGAAGTTAATCTAGTACAAACTTTACCCAAACAAGTAAAGAAAACGGCTCAGGTGCACCTCTGCAAACTAAAACTTAACCTAAACATGACAAACAGTTCTATTTATACTAAGCTGAAAATATCTGACAAAAATGCCCCTGCGAAGGTTGTGCGGCCGTATAATTCTGGTGCGATCCACACAATGGGCTTCTACAGCCATACATTTATTGTGTGGTCCGCAGTCTTAGGAATTTGGGCTTGGCACTTCAGGCTTCTGCGGTCCGCATAAAAGTGGGTGCGGCCGCATAAAAGTGATGCGGTCTGCACTCCTTTACTTTCCAGCTCTCTGAGTCTTAAATCATGCGGACCGTATAATAATGGATGTGGCCGCACTTGATCTCCTACAGCCGCACAATTTCAGTACAGTCCGCACTCCCTGAGCTGGCCAAAACACCACTCTGAATCTCCCTTCTGTGGCCGCACTAGAATTGTGCGGTTCGCACTGCTAGACTTTTTGCCCAGTTTTGGTTCTTGTTCACTTTTGACTCCTTTATGAGTTGATTTTGACTTCTTTGGCTCGTTTTTCAATATTCCTACAAGTAAGCACATTTCGTTAGTTTCCGGGAATACCTTTAAGCATTTTTTAGCTAAAACACAAGTAAAAGAGAGCAAATAAGCGGTTCAAATCCCTACTTATCATAACTGTTGAGCCTAACCTCGACAAAATAATGACAAGTCTAAGGCGAGTCACTTATGCTAAAACCTGTACGCAGTCTATAATAATGACAGAATAATTGAAATACAATATAGAATTACACATCCAACAGGAAATGATAACCACAACCTCAATACCAAACAGTCAATGTACACAATAAAATCAACAGGCTAAATCAGAAGGCCTTTACAATAAATAGATACCAAACTGAACCAAGAAAAGGAACCTTGTGCAATTTAGAATCTACACAAATAATACTACACGGCGAGACCAAATCAGCAATTTACAGTTAATAGGTACAAACAAGTCAAATTAAGCAAGTAGCGGGGATTGGTGGAACTATGAAGTGAGCTAACATGGTTAACAGAAAAAGATATTGAATAACACGTATTAGTTAAGCATGGTAAACATCTAGAGCATATAGCAATTAAAACAGGAAGGAAACAGTTAAGGTAAAGTAGTAAATCAGGGAAAAATAGATAATTCGGCGGCGTATAAGCACTCGTCACCTTGCATATACAACGCTCACATGGAATTCACATAACACAAAGTCCGAGGGTTCCTAATTCCCTCAAGTCAAGGTTAGACACAATACTTACCTCGCTCCAAGGCCACTCAAAGCTCAATCACAACTTTTCCCTTCAAACACGCCTCCGAACCAACAATATCTAGCAAATTACCAACCAAACATTTCAAAATAAACCTTAGGAATCACCCACAATCGATGAGAATTCAATTTAGGCCATTATTGAAAAAGTCAACAAAAGTCAAAACCCGAGCCCGCTTGGTCCAAACCCGAAACTCGGACCAAAACCCGATTATCCATTCACCCCCGAGCCCGAATATACAATTGGTTTGGAATCCGACCTCAATTTGAGGTCTAAATCCCAAAATTTTGAAACCCCTAGTTTCTACCCAAAAATCCCCAATTCCACCATGAAAATCTTAGATCCTAGGTTGAAATCTTGTAAAATAAAGTGAAAGATTGAAAGAAACTAGTTAAGAATCACTTACCTATGATTTGGGGAAGAAATGGTCTTTGGAAAATCGCCTAGAGGGTTTCTTGGTTTCAAAATTTTAAGAAATGAGCGAAAATCCCGTCTAAGTTAGGTTTTACACAGCTGCAGATGTCGCATTTGCGACCTGAGCTTTGCAATTGCGAAGCTCACAAATGCGAGGTCCTTCACATCTTTGCTGCTATTGCGAACTTGAATCTCCGCAAATGCGACAAAATGTTCGCATTTGCGATCACTGCCCCTCCCAGGTTTACTTCACAAATGTGAAGAATTCTTCGCAATTGTGAAGACTGTATAGCACAACTTCTCTTCGCATTTGCAATGAGAAGCTCGCAAATGCCAACCCCTCAGAGGTCGCAATTGCGATGTCTGATTTCGCAATTGCGAGATCAGAGGCCTGCAACAACCTCAGTTCTCTACTAAAAAAACAGGTTTTAGCGACAGACAGATTCTGTAGCTAAACAGAAAAATCTGTCGCTAATCTCATTTCGCAAAGGATTAGTGAACGGCCAACAATTAATGAGCTTTTACCATTGTTGGCCGCTCGGGCCAAACTTTTAACAGTCACTAGCCAAAAATTAATTCATTGCATAGCTAGCTGATGAAACAAAAAGCCCCATCAGCCGCATTCCAATCCCGACGCCAGATTTCAAATGATAATAGGTCAATTCATGGATATAAATAAAATTGATCCATACAATTATAGCGGATGACATTCAAGTCGGAGGTCTTCTGCAGATCCATTCCATCACCATAGTTTCATGAAAAGTCCAGGAACAAATCAGCATTTGAAGTCTAAAGAATTGGAAGAAGAGGGGTCGGATGTGTGTTTTTCACTTATCACTATATCTCCTCGAGCAAACTAGCTAGGAGTATTATATTGTAGATGTTTACTTAAATCTAATCACTACCACAAAATTTTGGTCTCGTCAATTAAAGCGAGAGGCTTAATTTTCATTAACAGATTCCTTACATAAGCCAGGGGCGTCCCTTTCCTAAAGCAGGTAAAGTAGCTGCTTTAATTTAGGCCTCACATTTGTGGGGGGCATTTTTTGTTATACCTAATAGGTTATATATAAATTAAAAAGAAATTCTGTGAAGTGAAAAAGTAAAATTATATAGGAAGTTGTATAAAAAAGGAAAACAAATTCGACCTATATTGTCAATTGAGAAAGACTTATTAAAAGAAATTGATTAGAAGAAAATTATTAATAACTTTGCATCTTAAAAAGTTAGAAAAATAGACTTCAAATAAGATATTAATATTTGTTTTAAAAACGTTAAGGCCTCTCATTAAAGTTTGGCTTTACACCATAAAATTCGCGGGCCGCCTCTGACGTAAGTTTAATGCATTATTGCAGTTTAGAAGATTTTGATAATCATGGACATACGGAAAACACAAGAAAGCTAGTTTAACACAATATTAAATTCTAGAAAATCTTTCATATATACATTTTACTACACCACTACGTAGTAAAATGCACGATACACTTTATATATACAAAATTTATACATTGTAGAACAATCTATACACTTTGGATACACAAAAGCGCTCGGGATACACTAATAATATATTATTGATATACATTGCAAGATGCACGATACACTCTATATACAAATTTTATACAATGTATATACTAAATAGACTGTCACTATATAAAAAATATATTAAAATAGACTGTCACTATACAATTTATATATAATAGACTGTCACTATACAAAATATATACAAAATAGACTGTCACTATACAAAAATATACTAAAAAGACTGTCACTATACAATTTATATACACTAGACTGTCATTATACAAAATAGTCTGTCACTATACGAAATATATACTAAACAGAATGCCATTATACAAAATAGACTGTCATTATACAAAAAATAAACAAAATAAACATTTCGTGCTATTAAATGTAATTTGTTTGGGCCGAAGGGCCATTTCATGTAAGTGGAAAAAACATGGGCTATTAAAATTTGGAATTTTTACCTCCTATAGCAAAGGTTAACACCTTATTTATTTTAAATAAATACCATTTAAAAAAATTATATTCTATAGATACCTTTTAAGGTTTATAGCAAAATATTTAATTTTGGTTACCTCCTAGCCCTAAGCCACTAAATATGCTAATCAGTTACACTATTTTCTTTCTCTCTCTACTTTGATACATCACATTCTCTTCCCCATCCCATTAAAATTTCCGCTCTCCTCCTCCTTCTAACGCACAACGACAACAAACCGTGGAGAGAAGATCGAAGATACTGAGAGAAAATCAAGAAAGCATGATGATGTACCGACTTCAAAGGAATATGATGATAGGAGAGATGAAAGAAGACAAAAAAGATATGAATCTGGAAAAAAAGATAACGGGGACCGGGACAAACGAGCTCGCCTCCACCATGATGGAAGGGATGAAGAAGTTCGGAGCCAAAGATCACGTAGACAATGGTTGCTTGATTTAGGACTTTATCTCTAAGACTTGTGGAGGTACATAGATTTGAAGTAGTCACTTCCTCCAGGTTTGAGCGTGGAAAATCTTTGAAGATGAAAGGATTATTTGGCTACAAGGCGGAAATTAGGGTTTGTTGTTGAGCAAAGACGACGGAGTTTGGGGCTGAGCAACTTGATTTTCTGTTAATATATTTCAATGTATTTTCAACGTATCACGCTGTATTTTCATGTATCTCATTGTATTCATTGTATTTTTTTTTCATTGTAATTCATGTATCTCGCTGTATTCCGTGTATTTCATTGTATTCACTGTCTTTTTTTTCATTGTATTTCAATGTATCCCGCTGTATTCTATGTATTCATATATTTTTTCAATTAATATAATTTATGTATTCCGATGTATTATATAATTTCTCTGAAGATTGCTATGTTTTTGGGGTTTTTCCAGTTGAGAATCTTTTTTATAACCGAAAATACAAATTTTGTGTGTTATAATTGAGTTTGTTGAGTTATATTAGTAGTCTATTATGTTAATTGATACACTTTCCGTTTAAAAACAGTGTAATCCCCTGTTTCACGCCATGAATACAGTCGAATACAATAATCTGTCCAGCTGTAATCCCATGTTTCATGCCATGAATACAGGCTAATACACTCGAATACAACTACTGATTAGCTGGACTTCCCTGATTCACGTTGTATTCATGAATACAATAGCTTAAATACATCAAATACATCATATAACCACAGAAAAGGTATCTATAATCCGTAATACAGCAAATGGTATCTATAAATGGCTAATTACTACTAAAAGATAGTGCTTTACGAAAATTTCTCTTAAAATTTTAAGGGGCTATAGAGGGTAATTTTCTCATTAATAGTACATGAGTAAAATTGATCCTTTTCCCTTAAATATTCTTTACCTTTTCCTTCTTTATTGTTCACGGTTCATCATCACTCCAAGAAATTGGATATTTGAACTTTTTATTTATTGCATAAAAAATTTGTGGACTATATTACTGTAATTTTCCTGATAACTCAACAAGTGTAATCTATATTTAAAACTATTTATCTATCTATCTATATCTATATCTATATTATTATAAAAGCATTAATACAACGTCGATTTACAAAAATAACCTTATAATATTAAGCATAATAACTTATAATAAAAGTGCATAATCGGAATTCTAGATATTAACCTTATAATCCTGTTAGTTTTAAGACATAATATTACACATTATGAATCCTTGAAAAGCATGAAAAAGCAATACTTACCGTTAAAAGTTCATAAGCATTCTACAATTTAAACTTCAAAAGAGATGATGAAAAACATAAGGACTTTTTCGTTGCTTGGCATATAATTACTATTCACATATTTATTTTAGAAATTCTGCTATACATATATGTAATATCCAGATTTTGTGTAAATATCTTATATTCGCCACCCCAAAAAATACGCACATGCATATATCTATATCTATATCTATATATATCTATATCTATATCTATATCTATATATATCTATATCTATATCTATCTATCTATCTATCTATCTATCTATCTATCTATATATATATCTATATATATATATATATATATATATATATATATATTTTATTATAAAAGCACAAATATTTCACGCTAAATGTTGAACGACGAAAATATCCTTAAAATATTGATAGACTTTATACCCTCCATAAGTTAAATTATATTTTAAAAAAGTATAGTTGCCTGATGGATAAAATCGTAACACCAAAAAACACATCCTATTATACACGAAATCTTTATACCAATCAAAACAAGTGTCCTACTTATTGTTGAAGTTCTAATTAAGGCCACAGCAGTCCCACGTAATTAAGAAAACTTTAAATCATCTCTTACCAATATAAAAAGGGTTATACGGTGCCTTTTGCCACAATTGTATTTGGATGTAATAATGTCAAAAACTTCTCTTCTTTATTTCTTTTAGTGCTCCTTATTTACGTTATTCTCCTAACATGGTTTGGTTTTTCTTTCTTCTTATTCCTTTATGTATTCTTAATTAATGCTGATTTCCCAAATTATTTTTGGTTGTAGTTTGATCGGCCTAATGAACTCAATTGAATAGAAGCTGGTGGTCGTTTGTAATTAAATTTGAATGGTCCAAGAGTTCTTGTAGTTTTTCCCGTGTCTCGATTGGTAAGTATATTACTCAATATTTTAATCTTAATTTTATATTTGTGCATCTAAAGTGTTAAATTTGATACCATTATGTTCATATTAATTCTGACACAGTAATCTACTCTATCAAGTATTACATCATAAGAAAAAGTGATTGTACATGAAATAATATTCAAACAAAAGTGGTTTTCTAAGTCATTGGATCAGCAAGTGTGTTATTCATATGGATAAATAGAATATACTCGAATGTATTTGAGTGAATTTTACAATCTAGACTATATCAAACTCTGCTCAAGTATTACGCCTACGTGTTTTTTCTGATAATTATGCTGGAAAATGATGGAAAATAAAAGTTTGACAAAGTAATTGTAATCTTGTAGATCATATGAGTAATTCGCCAAATAAAGTGATTCATAATTCTGATAAAAACTGTAAAATAATCGGTTGAGTTTATATAGATAGCCAATGAACATAACAAGATGATGCTACATGCTCTATGGTATGCTTTAATCTTTTACTCAAAAAGTAAATTTTTCTGAAAGTCAAGAGATATTGCTTCATTTCAAAACAAAACACAATGGCTCCTATTCCCAAAAAAAAAAACTAACTACACCCGGTTCAAATAAAACCCTTGGAAAAGAACCGTGGTTTAAAGAAAAACCAAGGGGTAATTGCTACACTTCCTAACAAAACAAAAAATCTTTTTGGTATTTTCTTTAGACTTACTTCCCTCAAGAAAACTGTCTAGAAGATCCGTCATCAGGAAAAGTCCAATCTTTTTAAAAAAAAAACACAGCTAAAGTAGCATGAAAAATCACCCAGACAATCTCCTCACCCCACACTTAAAATTGTGCATTGTCCCCAATGCACACCCATACATACAAGAGGGTAAAAGAAACTCCCTGGTAGGCCAAAGGCCGAAGCACTAGCAACTTATGGGGTACTCAGACTTCTCCCAGCTTGGTCCTTCGTGTGGGTACCTCACACTTAGTTCCAACCATTTGGTTTGCTGATGCATCCTTCCAATACCTTTGCTTTCCATGCTCCTAGAAAATAAAAAAATTGACACTACAAAAATAATATAATAAAAAAAATATAAAAAAATAAAAGAAAGCAATAAAGCTGGGTTGCCTCCCAACGAGCGCTTGATTTAACGTCGCGGCACGACGTGAATCACTTTCTGCCTCCACTTTGAACTTATGAATTGGACCCCAAGTTTTGATTCTGCTCTATGATCATGCTTCTGGGGTGGTGGAACGAATCTGGATGGCCCAATAAAATAATGTAGTATTCTGCACTTCTTGGCCTTTAGATGAGGTGTGTAATCCCGATTTTCTGGCAAGAAGAATTCCAGAATGTAAGCACTTTGTTCCTCATTCCTCGACTCCTCAAATGGCTCGGACGACTCTATTTCCATATCATCATCTAAACACAATGTGGAAAAATGCTTGGAGTGAGGACCAATGCGCTCAACTACATGAACATTGGGACTATCTACATTCTCAACACTAATGACAATAGAGTCAACTAAATATGTATCCTCAATATCCTTGGTTGACTCTAGTATCTCTTCTACAACATCGACATCCTCAAAATCTAGTGTGATTGATTGTTGGTGTTCTACTCTAGCCTCCTCCTCTAGCTCATCAATTTCTGTATCTAATCCACGCTCTTCTTGGATACTATTCACAATATTGGCTTGTTGAGCATTAAAAACTTCAACTAGTTGACTCATGTGAACTTTCAAGTTGTGAATAGTTTCCTCCTGCCTTTCTATCCGCAGTAGTAATTTACTCTGTTGTTCCAAAATGCACTTTAACATATCTTCGAGCTTCTTTAGGTCAGCTTCCCTAGGTTCTTTGTTCCTATTAACTTCACCAGAAAAAGAAGAACCATCAAAGTAAGGGGTTGGGGGAAGGTAAGAAATATAAGCACAACCGTGAAAGTGACCATCTTGACCACCACACATATCACACACATTCCACACATAAGATTGAGTTGGTGCACAAAACTCGCTCTCAGGAATATTTTGATAATTTTGCCCTGGGTGGTTTCCTTCACAATATGCATAAGGAGGATCAAAAGTAGAATTACCAACAACAAAATTCTCATAATTCCATGATGTCATGTTTCTCAAATAAACAAATAAAACTAAAATAAAAAAAATCAAATAATAAAATAAAAGTTCAAACTTGAAACCTAGCAATATGTACACCTACAACTACACCGTTAGTTCCCCGGCAACGGCGCCAAAATTTGATCACGCCCAACTATGCCTTATAAAAAGGACAATGCGGTCGTTGCAAATATAATCCGGTTTACAAGTCCGGAGTCGAATCCCACAGAGAACTAAGGTTTAGCTACAGCTGTTCACTATCACCAAGAAGACAAGCTTGAACAATTCCTAACTTATAGATATTAAGATTCTTGTGTTTAACTAATTAACTAACAAATTAAAATAGTAAATTAACAACTAACGATACTGAGGGTTAGAGAAAAGATTAAGGAGGTCTAGAGTTATGATTTCCCCAATTGTCGGAATCCTTCCCGCTATGTCTTCTATAATTTCGCCTAAGTATTCTCTACCGATCATGAGCACTCTTATTACCGTAAATCTCTCCCGAGTAATTACGACAATTTACTAGACGCACTCTCCCGAGCTACGCTAGCTGGCTTTTAATACAGCTCACTTCAGATCGCACCCAAGGATTCGTTATCCCTAATCCTGCCTTTAAACCCTCGGTTATTGATCCCTCATATACTTTGGGAGTGGTGTTGTTCAACAATTACCTAAATATGCACTCTCTCCCGAGTTATGCATACTAAATAGGCACAGCTAATTGAGAGCTCTTCAATCAACTAGAATATAAACGTAGTTGAACAAATAGAGAAAAGCTATGGCTCAATTATATAAAAACATAACAAGAATTTATCCTACAAAAGGTTCTATCAAAACTCTAGATAACAAATTAGCTATTCATAATAGTATGTAAAACTACAATACTAAAAGTCATAACCAACAATGAAAAATAGGAAGAGGAAGGAAAAACTTGTAGAAGAATTCTCCGCCTTGCTCCCAATGTGTTCTTGCCTCCAAGGGTGTTGTCTAACCCTTAAGTAGTGTCTCTCCGCCTCCTTAGGTCTAATTTGTGTCCAAAATATGTCCTCCTCTTGTTCTAGGCCGGCCTCCTTTGTTTTATATAGGGTTTAGGACTTAAAATCCCATGTTTTACACTTTAGCCCCTGAAATTTACGCTTCCCACCGCGGTTTCACCGCAATCGCGGTGGAACCGCGGCCAAACGCCCTCGCGGATTCTTCATTCTTCAGAGACTACCTTCCACCGCGGTTTCACCGCGGTCGCGGTGGAACCGCGGTTGACCCTGTACCCGGGCAATTTGGCCTGTTTTGAATGGGTCACTTGGGAAATGCAACAATTAGCCTTTTTTTTCATCAATAGTTGACTCCAAACTGCTCCTTAGCCTTCCTTACACCTATATCACCTGCAAATCATGAAAAGTACCAATAAGAGCATTTTGTTGTCATTTTTCCACATTAAAGTTCACAAGAAGGTGGTTATTCGGTGCGTGATTATAGTCAAATTCACCTATTATCAAGGTTTCCTAGAACAAGTTCGTTCAAGTCTCCTATATAACGATGTCTAACAAATTTTTTTGTTTGATTGATTTATTTTCATTAGATGCTCATGTGTCATGAATTGTCTCCAATTCAACATTTACATCAATTTATATTCAAATAGAAAGTAAAATACTTTAGAGTAATATTATTAATATATTATGCATGATGATTGGTTTAAAACAATGTAAGGTAAGTGGAACATAATGATTGGATCGACTCTATAACAGAAACAAAAATATATTACGATGTTCATATAGAATATGAAAATTAACTTGAACTTTCCAAACAAATAGGATGTTTGCATAATATAAGGTATTGATTTTATCTTCGTATATCGTTTTGAAGATATTAGGTTTATGAATTTAAGATTATTTTTTTTCAAATTATCTATATTTTCATATTTACTTTATTCTAGATAACAAATATTTATTTTTCTATAAAATAAATATTTGTATTGTTTAAGGTACTGATTTGTTGAAGGATACGTATGATACTTTTAGTGCATTAGAGTAATATAATTCCTTTAAATGTAACTATTCTTTATGTCCGCATAGTTCTTGATTATTCTTGATAGTACATATTTAGATAGTGGAGATTTATTGAAAAGTTTCTAAAATTATTTTAACTCAAACAATGTGGAATGAATTTCAAAATTATCCTATTTATCGATAATAATTTCAAGTAAAAATGTGTGAACTCGAAGCAATTATGTGATTTATGTGATTACCATATATTGGATTACTCTTATATATGTCCAGAAAATTGCGAAAAAACTTTTCAACAATGTTATGTTATATATTAAGGAAAACAAATCATCTGGTGCCACATGTAATTATTTTTCTGACATGATTGTGGCTATTATTTTTGTTATATTTGATGAGCAGGGTGATCATTTCGATGAAAACTATTTTTGATCTACTAATTTTAATTATTTTGATCGCCTTTGTAGGTTAAGACAATGTTATTTTGAATTCAAGTATTCTATTAATGTAATGACACTAATTTTTAGCATTTAAATGATTGCTATATTTTTTTCACGTTAATTACTTTACAATGATCATATCATCTTGTAAATATTTTGCTATTAAATTTAGTTAGTTGTTGTTTCACATAAAGTTCTGACTAAATATTTATGTGCAGTGCACGTATATATATATATATATATATATATATATATATATATATATATATATATATATATATATATATATATATATATATATATATTCTTCAAGTTGCTTCACTGACCAATAACGATATCTTATGTCTTAACTTTATTAGAAAAATATTTAACTGTCAATTAACTCAGTAGAGTGCATCCAAAAGCTTACACGTATGTCTCTATTTCTAATGACTGTTATACAAATATACTTTCTCGCATTGGTTACGAGAAATAACCCCTTCTCAAGAAAATAATTTTTGAAAAATATTTTTTCATACTGTAGTCACCCATGGGCATTTGGTCTAGTGGTATGATTCTCGCTTCGTCATAAACTTCTGAATGAAGAAGGGGATCGGAATATTATGCTAGGCGAATTGGAGTATTCTGAGAGCCACCGTGACTTTGGGTACTGCAGGCGTATCAAGGTTGAGGAGGTCGTGGGAGTTATGCGTAAAATGCGTAGGGGCAAAGCTATCGGGCCAGACAAGATTCCGGTGAAATTTTAGAAGTGTGTGGGGAGAGCAAGTTCGGAGTGGTTAACTGGGTTGTTTAATGTTATTTTTAAAGCGAAGAGGATGCCATATGAGTAGAGGCGGAGTACGGCGGTACCATTGTATAAGAACAAAGGTGATATTCAGAGCTGTAATATCAAATTACTGAGTCATACCATAAAAGTGTGGGAGAGGATGGTTGAAGCAAGGGTGAGGATGACAGTGTCTATATCCGACAACCAGTTCGGATTCATGCCGGGTCGTTCTACTACCGTAGATATACACCTTGTTAGGAGGTTAGTGGAACTCTACAAAGAGAGGAAGAAGGATCTGCACAAGGTGTTTATTGACCTAGAGATAGTGTATGACAAAGTTCCTAGAGAAGTTCTCTGGAGATGCTTGGAAGCAAAAGGTGTGTTGGTCCCCTACATTATGGCGATTAAGGACATGTATGATGGGGCTAAGACTCGGGTTAGGACAGTAGGAGGCGACTCTGAGCATTTTCCGGTTGTAATGGGGTTACACCAAGGTTCGACGCTCAGTCCGTTCTTATTTGCCCTGGTGATGGACGCGTTAACACACCATGTTCAAGGAGAGATGCCATGGTGCATGCTATTCGCCGATGATGTAGTTCTGACTGATGAGTCATGAGCCAATGTAAACGAGAGGCTGGAGGTCTGGAGATAGGCACTTGAGTCTAAGGGTTTCAAATTGAGCAGGACGAAGACGGAATACCTGGAGTGTAAGTTCAGCGCTGAGCCAGAGGAAGTGGGCATGATGTGAGGCTTGAATCATAGGTCATCCCAAGTAGAGGCAGCTTCAAATACCTTGAGTCGGTAATCCAGGAGGGAGAGGAGATCGACGAGGATTCACACACCGTATTGGGGTAGGATGGATGAAGTAGAGGTTAGCGTCTGGAGTCTTGTTGTGACAAGAGAGTGCCACCGATACTCAAAGGTAAGTTCTATAAAGCGGTGGTTAGACCGGCCATTATGTATGGCTGAGTGTTGTCTTAAGAACTCACATATCCAGAAGATGAAAGTAGCAGAAATGAGGATGTTGAGGTGGATGTGGGGGCACACTAGGATGGATAAAATTAGGAACGATGATATTCCGGAGAAGGTGCACGTGGCTCCCATTGATGACAAGATGCGGGAAGCGAGGCTCATATGGTTCGGGCATGTTCAAAGGAGAAGCCCAGATGCTCCGGTAAGGAGGTGTCGCGGCTGGTTATGGAGGGAACGGGAAGAGGTAGAGGGCGGCCTAAGAAGTAATGGGGAGAGGTGATCAGGCAGGATATGGCGGGGCTTCAGATTTCCGAGGACATGACACTTGATAGGAAGATGTGGAGGTCGAGTATTAGGGTTGTAGGTTAGAAGGTAGTCGAGTCTTGCCTTACTTTGCACCTTTGTGAGACTAGTCTGGTAGGGTTTTTGTCTAAGATAGCTAGTGTCAATGTTGTGTCTTACTATTTTAGTTTTCAGTGCAGGACCTATTTTACTAGCTGTCCCTTTTGCTTTGCATCTTTCTTCTGGATTTTTATGTTCCTATTTTTCCTATGATTTTCTTGGTGATACTAATATTATCTCCTTTTTTCTTTTTATTTTCCTGAGCCGAGGGTCTTTCGGAAACAGTATCTCTACTCTTTCGGGGTAGGTGTAAGGTCTGCGTACACACTACCCTCCCCAGATCCCACTAGTAGAATTTTACTGAGTTGTTGTTGTTATTTATATCATACTGTATACGAGTAAAAACGGGGCCAATGAGCACCCCGATTTCCCGGTGGAGCAAACGAAGCAAGGACATAACTACAAGGAATCGCAATCGAAGCTAGGAACCTCTTGTACCAAGGTCCGAACAATGCACCTGTCACCGGAGCCATCGAGACCACGCCCCCCGGATCTGATTCGAGATCCAAGACCTCGGAAATCATTACCAAACCTGCACACGATGAACAAATGTCCGTGATCTCCGTGCCCAACCGGATATCACGGGTAGATCTCGGCGTATTGACAGCAGATTAGTGATTAACGAAAAAGAAGATTTTTACCTTTTTTAGAGTTATACTAGGGATACAACTCTCCTACTATATAAAGGGAGTGATTTTTATTCAAGAAAGACACGGTAACACGTATATCAAGGCAATATAAACTTGCTTTCCCTACTTCTAAGTTATCTTAAAGTTCTTATTCTTTTTCATAGCTTTTCATATATATTTTGGCTCCGAATCGGAGGCAGACTAATTGTTAAGCTCTGATCCAAGCCTGGACTCAATACTACAATTGGTTTGGCTATTTATTTTATCTTTAATTTGCTTATCTAACGTTATTGATCACTTGTATTGGATTAATCCACATATCCTTAAAATCACGTACAAATTAATTGTTATCCATTTTTAAGTGTAAATAGTTTGGCGCCCACCGTGGGGCTAAGGATAATAGTGGTAGTTTGATATAAATTTCCATAATACACTCTATTTTACGCTTGTTATTAATTTCATGTCAACCTAATAATGTCAAATTCTCAGTCTGCTCACTTGAACGTAGATGCTGAGTCTGACCATCATGGCGAAAACAACAATATAGTACCTAGCAAAGAGGTGCCCCCTACTGATCCCAATGGAGTCCCAGTTGCAGACCCAGTTGATGCCAACTCACATGTGGCCATCAACGCCAACCTGCCGATCGACCCTGAGAACAATGTTCCTGGAGGAGCCTGACCAATGACTCGAGGTGCCCCCGAAGGTGAAAGAGACGGGATCAATCTGCAGGTGATCTTCAAAATATTACAGGCCCAATAGCCAGCGATAGCAAAGCTACAGAATCAAAGCCGCGCCCCCAGCAGCGAGTTCGAACCATTCCAGAAAAACACTCAAAGAAATGAGCAAGTCATTGAAAGGCCGGGTGAAGCTGAGCTCGGGACCAACCACGAAATAACAAAAATGCTTGAGGAACTGACAAAGCGGGTGGAACCGGGGGAGAAGAAGATTGAGGCCAGTGAAAAAATAGTGGAGACCTATAACTCCAGAGTCGATCAAATCCCAGGAGCGCCCCCGATTTTGAAAGGCTTGGACTCTAATAAATTTTGTCCAAAAGGCTTTCCTCCAAGCGCGGCACCGAAGCCATTCCTGAAGAAGTTCCATATGCCCGATATTTCGAAGTATAACGGAACCACGGATCCAAATGAGCACGTGACCTTTTACACGTGTTCCATCAAGGGAAACGACTTAGAAGATGACGAAATTGAGTCGGTTTTGCTAAAAAAGTTTGGAGAAACACTGTTAAAAGGAGCAATGATATAGTATCACAACTTACCCTCAAATTCTATTGATTCGTTTGCTATGCTTGCAGACGTCTTTGTGAAAGTGATGCCGGGGCTATCAAGGTCGAGACCAGAAAATCGGATCTTTTCAACGTAAAACAAAGAGATAATGAAATGCTCAGGGAGTTCGTATCGAGGTTTTAAATGGAACCAATGGACTTGCCTCTAGTTGCGGATGACTGGGCCATTCAGATGTTCACTCAAGGAATTAACCCCCGAAGCTCCTTGGCTTCGCAATAGTTAAAACAAAATTTGATAGAGTACCCAGCGGTAACTTGGGCCGACATCCATAACAGGTACATGTCAAAAATCAGAGTCGAGGACGATCAGCTCGGGGCCCCCTCCAGGTCCTTTTATCCCATCACAACTAGTGACAGGTCTAAGAGAGTCATCGATCATGAACCAAGACCGAACAGAGATCGGTATCAACCGTATAGCGGAGGTCGAAGGGTTAACGATCTAGGTGTATCCCTACAAGAAACGAGAAGAGAAATGATCGCGGCCACAGTAGCTGGGGACTCATGAGCAAACACGGTTTTGATAGGCCACTCGGGGCCAGGGAGTCACCAAGGTTATCGGAATATAACTTCAATGTCGATGCTTCCAGTATCCTATCTGCCATTGGGCGCATCAAAGATACCAAGTGGCCTTGACCATTGCAGTCCGACCCTACCAAGAGAGGCCCTAACTTGATGTGTAAGTATTATGGCACTCATGGACATAGAACCAAGGACTGCCGATAGTTAAGAGAAGAGGTGGCACAGTTATTCAATAACGCGCATCTCCGAGAATTTCTGAGTGATCGATCCAAAAATCACTTCAGGAATAGGGACTCCAACAAACAGACCGAACAAGAAGAACCTTACCACGTCATCAACATGATCATTGGAGGGGTTGATTTCTCTCAAGGGCCAATGATAAAACGTACTAAAGTATCTATCACGAGGGAGGAACGCACCCAAGATTATATCCTAGAGGGAACCATTTCATTCAACGACGAGGATGCCAACAGCATCGTGCAACCTCATAATGACGCACTGGTAATATCTGTACTTATCAATAAATGTCGAGTTAAGCGTGTGTTGATTGATCTAGGTAGCTCAGCCAACATCCTCAGATCAAGGGTCGTAGAACAGTTGGGTTTACAAGACCAACTAGTGTCAGCAGTCCGGGTGTTGAATGGATTCAATATGGCATGCGAAACAACTAAAGGGGAGATAACCCTACCCGTGAACACTGTCAGAACCATCCAGGAAACAAAGATCTATGTGATTGAAGGGGATATGAGATATAACGCTCTATTTGGAAGACCATGGGTTCACAACATGAGGGAGGTACCTTCAACCTTTCACCATGAATTGAAGTTCCCTCACCAGGAGCGATCAAGACAGTGTATGGAGAGCAGCGACCGTAAAGGAGATGTTAGCAATCGATGAAGTACTCCCAGTACCCGCCGTTTCGATATTAAAGAGCGCGGAGCCGGCCAGAAAAGACGAAGTTAAATAGCAATCACTGATGCCAGTCCCGGTCAAATCGGAGGGATGAGGAGTCAATGAGGAAGATGATTACAGAGTTTGTAGATCGTTCATAGATCCTGATAATATCAACAGCACCAAATCTACGATCGAAGAACTTGAAGAAGTCATATTAATCGAACACCTACCGAATCGGAAGATATACCTGGGCATGGGGTTCACCCCCGAACTCAGGGACGAACTCATTAGTTTCCTTAAAACTAACATATCTTGTTTCGCCTGGTCCTATCTTGATGTGACAGGGATCCCTCCGAAGATAACCACTCATAAGCTGAGTTTGAATTCGAAGTTCCACCTGGTTAAACAGAAGAGGATGCCTCAGTCCGAAGTCAAGCATGTATTTATCAAAGATGAGGTATCTAAACTCCTTAAAATAGGTTCCATTCAGGAAGTTAAATACCCGGATTGGTTAGTAACATAGTGGTAGTTCCTTAAAAGGGAAATAAATTAAGAATGTGCATAGATTATAAAGACTTGAACAAGGAATGCCCTAAGGACTCTTTCCTTAACGTAACATTGATCGCATGATAGATGCGACGGCCGGGCACGAGATACTCAGCTTTCTCGACGCCTATTTTGGGTACAACCAAATCCGGAAGACCCGAGCGACCAAGAAAAGACTTCCTTTATCACTAAATTCGGCACCTATTGTTATAATGTAATACCACTCGGGTTAAAAATGCCGGAGCCACTTATCAACGCCTAGTAAACCGGATGTTCGAAGAACATATAGGAAAATCAATGGAGGTTTATATTGACGACATGTTAGTCAAGTCCCTACGAGTAGAGGGCAATTTCAAACATTTGTAGGAAACCTTTGACATATTGAAGAGATACAATATGAAGCTTAACCCGGAAAAATGCGCATTCGAGGTTAGATCTTAATAATTCCTTTGATTCATAGTGTCCAACCGAGGGATCGAGATCAATCCTGATAAAATCAAAGCTATAGAAGACATCACCATGGTGGACAATGTCAAGGCCGTTCAGAGGCTAACCAGGCGCATAGCCGCCCTAGGTCGGTTCATATCGAGGTCCTCACACAAAAGCCATCGGTTCTTCTCACTATTGAAGAAGAATAACTTTTCTTGGACCCCGGAGTGCAACAAACTTTGGAAGAACTCAAACAGTACCTTTCGAGTCCACCCTTTCTCCATACTCCGAAGGCGGATGAGCAGTTGTACCTGTACTTGGCGGTATCCGAGGTAGCGGTAAGTGGAGTCTTAGTCCGGGAATGTATGCAATTTCCTATTTACTATGTTGGTAGAACTCTATGCGAGGCCGAAACAAGGTATCCTCACCTGGAAAAACTGGCGCTCGCTTTGCTAAGCGCCTCCAGAAAGTTAAAATCGTACTTTCAATTCCACCCCATATGTGTCATAACCTTTTACCCACTAAGGAACATTATTCACAAACCCGAGCTCTTGGGACGGTTGGACAAATGAGCCGTAGAAATTAGCAGGTACGATATCGAATATCTAATCCGAACCGCCATTATATCACTAATTTTGGCAGACTTCGTGGCCGATTTTATGCCGACCTTAATGCCCAAAGTCGAAAAGGAATTATTATTAATATTCGGGACTTCCTCGAGAATCTGGACCCTCTTTAGAATGGTGCTTAAAACACAAAGGGTTTCGGGCTCGGCATCGTGTTGAAGCCGCCTACAGGTAACGTAGTTAGGCAGTCTATTAGAATTGTGAAATTTACTAACAATGAGGCCGAGTATGAGGCCATGATTGCAGGTCTCGAATTGGCTAAAAGACTTGGGGCTGAGGTGGTCGAAGCTAAGTGCGATTCCCTCCTTGTGGTAAATTAGGTCAATGCTTTCGAAGTAAAAGAGGAACGAATGCTAAAGTATTTAGACAAATTGTAGGTAATGCTGCATCAATTAAAGGAATGAACCCTACAGCACGTGCCCCAAGATCAAAGTAGTGAGGCTAATGCTCTGGCTAACTTGGGGCCATCGGTTGATGATGATGAATTTAGTTAAGGAACAGTCGCACAGCTCATGAAATCTGTAGTAGAAGAAGACCATGCCGAAATAAACTCAACAAGTTTAACTTGGGATTGGAGGAAGAAATGCATAGAGTATTTGAAGACTGGGAAGTTTCCCTTGGATCTTAAGGAATCGAGAGCTCTGCGCATGAAGGCGTCCAGGTTTAGCATGTCCGAAGGGACTCTGTTCAGAAGAACATTTGACGGACCGCTCACCATGTGCTTGGGGCCTGGAGATACCGGATATGTCTCGAGAGAAGTTCACGAAGGCACTTGAGGAAACCATTCGGGGGCGGAATCTTTGGTTCGGAAGATAATTAGGGCCGGCTATTACTGGATCGACATGGAGAAAGATGCGAAGGACTTAGTACAAAGATGCGACGGCTGTCAGAGACACACCGATGATCCATCAACCCGGAGAGCTACTACATTCGATCTTGTTCCTGTGGCCGTTCATGAAGTGGGGAATGGACATCGTCGGTCCCTTGTCGGGGGCACCTAGTAAGGCTCAATTCGTATTGTTTATGACCGATTATTTCTCTAAATGGGTCGAAGCTCAAGTGTTCGAGAAAGTCCGAGATGAAGAAGTCATTGACTTCATTTGGGACCACATAATATGTCGGTTCGGGATACCGGCCAAGTTCATGTGTGATAATGGGAAGCAATTCATCGGCAGTAAGGTGAACAAGATTTTCAAAGACCATAAGATTAAACAGATACTATCAATACCTTATCACCCTAGTGGGAACAGACAAGTAGAATCTACAAATAATATCATACTCCAAAATATGAAAAAGAGGTTAACTGATGCCAAAGGCAAATGGAAGGAGATTTTTCCCGAAGTCTTATGGGAATACCCTTACAACTTCGAAGTCTAGTACCGGAGCCACCCCGTTTTCATTATTCTACGGTACCGAAGAATTGATACCGGTAGAAGTGGGGGAACGGAGCCTTAGGTTCTGATATGCGACCAAAGAATCAAACGGCGAGGCCATGAGCACGAGCCTGGAGCTATTGCATAAAAGACGTGAGGCCTCCCTAGTTCGGTTGGCTGCCCAGAAACAGTGAATAGAAAGATATTACAACAGAAGAGCCAACGGCCGAATTGGGAAGGACCATATTGAGTCGTCGAAATTACCGGCAAAGGCTCGTACAAACTCGAAATGGGAAATGGTGTACCCCTACCCAACAACTGGAACATGACGCACTTAAAGCGGTACTACTGCTAAGGTATGACCTCATTTACTTTTTAATAATATTATGAATCGAACTAACACTTGCAGGCAATGGCGAAGGAAGAATATGACAATTAGGTCTAAAGCACGTGTTGCACTCTTTTTTCCTTGAATCGGTTTTGTCCAAAAATAGGGTTTTCGTTAAGGTTTTTAACGAGGCAACAATATCATGCTAACTTAGATTCGAAGGCTGGTCTTAAACCAGAGTCAATGGGCACATCAACAGTATCCGAGCCCTCTCAAGATCGACCTCGAATATTGGAGCCATCACCCTCGTATTAAGGTTTTTAGCAAGGAAAGAATGAAACATTGTACTTGAATAGCGGAGGCTTGGAGGTTAGGATTTATTTTAAGGGCCAAACAGTCAAGTGAACTGTGCCCACACAGTCCACCCTAGCCGTGATACAAGCTTTTATACGCTTTCGATCACTTACTTTGCACACAGAAGTGAAAGAAAGTTTCCGCCTTGCTACTACACATTTTTTCCTCTTAAATTATGGATCCTAATAGCCCATGGGCTACTCCTATTCGGGGACTATTGAGCCCAAGGGCTACCCATGTTCGGGGACTATCAAGCCCAAGGGCTACCCCTATTCAAGGATTATCAAGCCCAAGGGCTACTCCTGTTCGGGGACTGTCGAACCCAAGGGCTACCCCTACTCGGGCTACCAAATCCTGGTGGCACAAAACCTATTAGGTAGTGCCTAAATACAAAAGGATACGGCCACCCTAATAAATAGCTCGAAGATGTCCGAAGCTCATAATTAGAACATAAGGCCTTTATAAAAATTCAAAACCTACTAAAAGGTTACCGTCAGTATAAACATCGTCTAAAATCACTTAGGCATCTTGGGAAAACTTCCGGTCACACCAAGTTTTCAAAGCCTCGAGCAAATAAAGTTGCTTCAAAGTCAGGCTCTGTTCGGACCTCTGAAAAACGAACGACTTATTACCACATTTGATTCTATGCTAAGGCATTAGAAATATTTGCAACAATAGAGATTATGAAATAATGCTAAAAAGGTAGAGACTTGAAATTGCCAGAAAGGGAAATTTTATATATTCCAGAATGTATACAATGGCCCAACAAAAACGGCCTCAAAATAAACAAAAACCATACACAAGACAAGAACTAAAAAAGTTCTAAGGCACTCATGCCTGGTCTTTACCGGGGCCCTACTCGTCGCCAGAACCATCGTAGCCTTCGGATCCATCAGAACCCTCGGAGCCTTCGGCACCTTCAGGCTTGGAAAGTTTCTTTGCCTCATCTTCAAGCTTTATTACTTCCTAGATATCGGCCGACAGATCGAAGCCTCGGGCTGAATCACTTCGAGGGTCTCCCTTCGAGACAGCCGCCTCATATATTCGGCATTGGTCTTCAGGCAGGCCTCGGCTGCTTCGACATCGGCCTTGTATTGGGCCACCATCTCCTCGGCATCGGCAGAGGTTGTCTCCAACTTGGACTTCAATACCTCATACTCTGTAACGAGGGCTTCCCACTCTGTGACAGCCGAGCTTAGCTATGCTCGAAGTTCATCGTTTAGTTGGGACCACTTGTCAGCTTTCTCCTTTGCCACCCGAAGTTGGACCTCTACCTATTCTAGCTTTGCCTGGGCGGTTTCCTTCTCTGAAGCCAGCAGGTCCATTTTTCTCTTCCACCCGTCGGCCATGGCTTGAATCTCGTTCATCTCAATTCGAAGTTGGTCGATCTGGTCGATCTTCTGTTGGACCTGCGAGGTTTTGTCGTTAGCCACCACGACTAGTTCCTCGTTTCTAACTTCAAAGACCTTTACCTTTTCGACTAAGTCGGCATGTACCCGCCTCAGGGTCGAAGCTTTCTGTTGAGCCCTATCCAGCTCGGCCTAAAAGTCCTTGACGACCCTGTCTTGTTTTTCATTGAGGAACTTGTACATATCCTTCTTTCGAGCCTGCTCCGTGAGCTCGATCTCGAGCTGATTGACCTCGGTACGATATCGGAGGAAGCTCTCGTGGTGAAGTATCGAGGCTTACTAAACAACGAAAGTCGTGAGAGATATCAAACCTATGTAAAATTCAAGAGGACATAATGATGCCTTACCCGGTTCAGCGCATGCTGCACCTTATTAAAAAGACACGACACGTCCACGTCATTCATTTTTGTCTAGTCCTCCTCGATCACCAAACATCAGGGGTAGCTGTGTATGCCCATGGGAGCAGATAGAACCCGAGCATCCTTTGGGACAGTAAGAATAACCCCTCTCTTGCGACCAGGGTCCTCACTCAGAGTGGGAAACTAATTAACCATCTTTGGGCTCGAACTCAGCCCACCAGCTTTCGAAGATACATCCTTCTTTGGGACTTCTAGGTCCCCCAGCCCGAAAAATATTCCAAAGTAGACCAATCCACACCGTCGAAGAAGGAATAAAGGGGGTCGTCTGCACTGTGGACTCCTTCACCTGACTTCTCTTTTCCTGCTTAGGCCTCCTTAAGCATGGACTCGGTGTAAGGGTGTCCCCATGATTTCTATTACACCGGTCGCTTCCTTCGGTGCAGAAGCGGTTTCTCGGGGTTCTCAACCCCTGTCTCCATCTGGACCTCTTGAGTCTGATGGAGGTCGGTCTCACAGCCCGCCCCTTGGCTGTGGTCTGCTCCCCAATAATGGTCGATCCATGGCAACAAAAATATCATCTTCTTCAGACTCATCCCTGAGCCAGAGAAGTGAGTCAGAATCCGGCACCGGGGAGCTGGTGCTCTTCTTGGGCTTACGAGCCACCCTCTTCTTTGGCTTCACCTTGGAGCTCGGGGAGCCCGAAGACTTTCTTTTCCTCATTTTCTTTTCATCCCGTGGTAGCCCCGGGCTGTCCCGTAATGGAAGGGTCACGGATGAGGGCACGTCCTCATCCCCTTCCAACGTCCTAAGTTTGACGGTCTTAGGCAAACCTGTGCAAAAAAAGAAGAAAGGACAGCGTTATGTAAATTAAGAGCACGGTGGTGGCTATTCAAAAGAGAACCTTACCATGAGAACGGGCCTCCCAACGACCCTTTGAAAGCTTGCGCCATGAGCGCTCAAAGTATGACATCTGCTTGCAAATGCCCTCAATCCACTCCTCGAACCGGAGGACCACATTTGGAACCCGGGCAACAGCTGCACAACCACAAATACAAATGATGAGAAAGAAAATGAAAAAAAATTGACATTTAAGGAAAGGCTGCACTTACGAGAGGCATTCCACTTCTCAGGGAATGACATAAACTCGGGGGAATCAAATCTTTGGTCTTCATCCAAATGAAGCGTCCCTACCAGGCTCGGTCTCGATCCTTGTCAATGCTAAAAAATGGGGCCTTGTTGGTCCGGCGAGTAAGCTTGATTAGTCCCCCCCCCCCCTCCCCAGAAAATTCAGGGATTGCATAGTCGGAGTAGGTGGTCGAGGGTGAACCGAAAAGACTCGGTTTTATTCACATAGGTAGTGATATTGTCTTCAAGCCTGGGGACTACCACGTCCTTATCTCCCCATTTACAGTCCTTCCGAACAGTGGGGAGGGTATCTTCGGTGACAGAGCATATATATCTCGATGCCCATTCACCTCGGTCTTGTTTGGATGAGGCTTTCTCGATCTTGAAGTCGTCTGCAATTGAACAACCCTCGGGAATAAAGCTTTTCAAGGGGGACACGGAGGCCGGTTCGGTGGCAGCCAACTTAGTGGAATCCACTTTGAGAGTAGCCGTCTCGAGGACAACCATTTCGTGAGCGGCCTCTTCGGTACCGGCAGCTAGATGGGAAGATAAAGAGGCAGCCTGCTAAGGAACTAGCTTAGAAGTTTTATCCATTACTATTTGAGAAATCTTGACAATTTATAGAAAAAATATGGAGATTTGAGAGAGCAAGTTTAAGGGCTGAAGAAAAGAGTATGAAGACTTGAAGATTTGAAAATAAATTGGGTAAGAACCCAAAAACAATTCTGACGATTTGAAGATCAAAGGGGAAGATATGAAAGTTCGAAAGAAGTTGATGATAACTGGGAAATTCGAAGGAAGCTTGGTCGGAAAGTGGAAAAAGAGCAAAGGGTAGAAGCTTTTATAGGGGTAGCACGTGATGCTTTGCATTCGGAGGCAACCAGCCGATGGTTGACATGTGTCCGAAGTCAGAAAGACGCTTCTGGTGAGATATTTTGACTTCGTCGTTGTTTCGGTTGTAATGTACGGAGGAAACCAAACCGTGGTTGTTTTTCCTTGGCTTAAATCGGAGAACATCTATCGTTTTTCATCGTTTCGGAAAAACTACTCTCTAAGAAACGAGGGGACTATCTGTATACAGGTAAAAATGGGGCCAATGAGCACCCCGATTTCCCCGTGGAGCAAGCAAAGCAAGGATATAACTACAACGAATCAGAATCGAAGCTAGGAAACTCTCGTACCAAAGTCCGAACAAAGCACCTGCCACAGGAGCCATCGAGACCACACCCTCCAGATCCGGTTCGAGCTCCAAGACCTCGGAAAGCATTACCAAATATTCGCACACGATGAACAAAGGGCCGTGATATTTGTGCCCAACCGGATATCGCGGCGTAGATCTCGGCCCATATCGACAGCAGATTAGTGATTAACGAAAAAGAAGATTTTTACCCTTTTTAGAGTTATACTAGAGATGAAACTCTCCTACTATATAAAAGGAGTGATTTTTATTCAAGAAAGACATAGTAACATGCATATCAAGATAATATAAACTATTTTTCTCAGCTTCTAAGTTATCTTAAAGTTCTGATTATTGTTCATAGCTTTTCATATATATTTTGGCTCCGAATCGGAGGCAGACTAATTGTTAAGCTCTGATTCGAGCCTGAACTCAATACTACAACTGGTTTGGCCATGTATTTTATCTTTAGTTTGCTTATCTAACGTTATTGATCACTTGTATTGGATTAATCCACATATCCTTAAAACCGCGTATAAATTCAATTGTTATCCATTTTTAAGGGTAAACACATACCAAAACTCTTTACTACGTAAAAGTTATATTTCTATGTGTGTATTTATTCCTCTATCTTTTTTGTATTTCTATTGTTTATTTGCTTCTTCTTGAGCCGAGTCTTTTAGAAACAGCCTTTCTACCCCTCCGGGGTAGGGGTAAAGTCTGGTACACTCTACCCTCTCTTCCCCACTTGTGGGATTTTTACTAGGTTGTTGTTGTTGTTGTTGTTGTTGTTGTTGTTATCTTTTTTGTATTATTGAACAAAGAAAATACCTTTAATATTTCGAACCAACAAACATATGAATGTTAACGGCAACAATGAGATGAAAGAAGTTCATATACAGGGTGATGTAACCAACGATAAATTATGATATAACACTTGATGGATCGATTTTGTTGCTTTTGATATGAGGACTTTTCTTTGGGTTTAACATTCATCACCTTTAGAAACTTGAATTTTCTTCCTTTAGATTTTATTTTATAACTCAAATATATTTTAATATACTATCGAATAACATGATTTAAAAAACTATGCTTATTGATATAGGGTACACACGCGACGCGTGTACCCTGAGACTAGTAAGACGGAAAAGGATGAATAGCTACTTACATTAGTAATATCGAAAGTAGAATTAGGAATCAGATTAGTTACTTGTTCAAGACTTGCTGTTAGGCAAACCAAGGATAAGATGAACTTTAATATATGGTAACAACAATCTGCATACCAACTGTACTGCTGAATATAAAATATATATATATATATATATATATATATATATATATATATATATATATATATATATATATATATATATATATATATATATAGTCAGATCTCTCTATAACAACATCCTTGTATAATAGTCATTCATTATAAAAGCCAAGTTATTCTAAGAACTGAATATTATATTATGTTATAATATATGTCCTCTATAACAGCACTTCACTATAGCAGCCAAAAAATTTCGGAACAAACGAAGTTGTTATATAGAGGTTTGACTGTATACACCCATGTACATCTGTGTATAAAATTGAGCGCTCGTTTCTCCAAATTATAAAAGGAAAGAGTAAATGTGTTTCTATCTTCTTTTTTCTCATTACATAGGGAAATTGATCAATGAAGGGGAAGGAAGATGGTAACTATATAGGCCAAAATCTGCCCCAAGAGAATTTAGCATAAAGTGGTGTTATGGAAAATAATGTGGCTGAGGTCGACTAGTAAACAGTGGGGGTTGTAGCCGGGCGGTCAATAACGATCGAGGTTAGGTATCAAGAACATAGTACTAACGGCTAGTTTTTGTAAATAGGATATTTGAGAGAATATTCCATTGAATATTCTCTGTACTGTACTTTTAGGGTTGATTGGGAATATGTCCCATATAAATAGAAAAAGATATACAGGGAGAAGGTATGTAATATTCATTTGAGAAGAACACTTTCTGAGAAGAAGACTCTCTCCCTAGAAAAGATACAAACATTGCCTTTTTAATAAGATTCTACCATCCATTATTCAATAATTTTTCATCAGATCCGAGAACAGTTCCAATATTTTAGAATTTGTCTGTCATTCATGACTGTCAGAAAGAAGAATCATCCACCTCATTCAATATTAGGTGAATCATTCTCCTTATTTACAATAAAGCCATTTATTGTTATTTATTGCTTGATATACTTCTATCATTACTCAAACCGTTTGTAATATTAAATGCACACTGCATTGTCAAGACCCGGATTTTCCACTCTCGGGAGTCGTGATGGCGCCTACTAGTGGGAGCTGCAAGCCAGGCCTTGACTACCTAATACACTTTCATTTTACTTTCTTTTAACAATTACCAGGCGACAATGCAATAACAATGGGATTTAATAAATAAGCGGAAGTCAACAATGTTTATAACTCAATACTACGTCCAATACAGTGTCACAGTGTCACAGACTGTCTAAGAGTCACTACAAACAAAGTCCGAAGGAAAATACAATAGGCTGTTTCTGAACCAAAAGAGAAATGAAACAGGGAATAAAGATAGAGGGAGACGCCGGGGCCCGCGAACGCCTACAGGTCTACCTTGGGTCTCCTGGTGGACTGAAGGAAGCCCTCCAACTACTAATGCTGTCCGAAACCTGGATCTGTGCAAAAGAGCACAGAGTGTAGTATCAGCACAACCGACCCCATGTGCTAGTAAGTGCCTAGCCTAACCTCGGTGAAGTAGTGACGAGGCTAGGACCAGACTATCAAATAAACCTGTGCAGTTATATAAAATACAACGGAAAGTAAAGCAGGTATAAGCAAGTAAGGATGGGAGGGGGAAACATGCTTCAGGGGATAACAGGCAAAAACAAAATATCAAGAGAATAATAAAGAACATTAATAATTTAACTCTAACACGGATAAGGGAAATAAAAGCAGGTTTCACTGTCAGTACATATCTCGTTGCAGGCGTGCAACCCGATCCCATTTCATGTATCTCGTGGCAGGCGTGCCACCCGCTCCCATTTCATTATACCTCGTGGTAGGCGTACCACCCGCTCCCATTTCATTATATCTCGCTCCCATTTTATTATATCTCATGGTAGGCGTACCACCCACTCCCATTTCATTATATCTCGTGGTAGGCGTAACACCCGCTCCCATTTCATTATATCTCGTGGTAGGCGTACCACCCGCTCCCATTTTATTATATTGTTGCGGCGTGCAACCCGATCCATATATAATATTTACAAGTATAACAAGAGTCCCGACAAGGGATCAAAAGGTCTACACTATCCCGGCAAGGGAAAAAGAAACAGCTATAACCGAACTTGTCACAACACCTATCTACCTCAGTCCTACCCAAAACTTATTACAACACGTAATTACCTCGGCTATACCCAAACTTGTTACAACACCTAATTACCTCCGCTATACCCCAAACTTGTCCTAACATCTTACTACCTCAGCTATAACCATAATCCTTAACTAACACAAAGAATCATCAACCTAAGTATCCGTAATATCAACTAAGAACACAATACAAGGGAACCACAACTCACAATAGCCCGGCAAGGGGGCAACATAATGATCTCTTCTCTTTCTCACTTTTACTTCACAATTCACTTCATCACTCGAGCCACTGCTCTAGAGGTTCAATTATCACATATACTTTCACAATTCGTTATACAACTGGAGCCAACGCTCCTCAACGTTCATAAGTCACAATTCTTTTCACAACTTTACACAACAAATAGAAATTTTCACCAAGGCATGAATAATACAACGAAATCAAGGAAATCACAATATAAGACTTACGGTCATGCTCGACACCGACGTATAGATACTCGTCACCATGCCTATACATCGTACTCAACAAGAAACAATTAGCAAATAGGACGCAACTCCTAATCCCTCAAGCTAAGGTTAGACCAAACACTTACCTCAAACTTCCACGGCCAAATCAATCCACAATCACCGCTTTCCCTCTCGAACTCGGCTCCAAATCAATCAAATCTATACAATAATGACTTCAATACATCAATAAATGCTAAACAATACGAACCCAATGCCTAATTATAGCTTTTCCATCATTTTTCCCAAAAACTCAAAAATTGACCCGGCCGCTGTCAAACACGAGTCGGACAAATCAATTNATTTTTCCCAAAAACTCAAAAATTGACCCCGGGCCCGCTTGGTCAAAACACGAGGTTCGGAACAAAATCAATTCCCCCATTCACCCACGAGCCCGAATATATAATTTATTTTCAAATTCGACCCCAAAACGAGGTCTAAATCATGAAAAATCAAAAAGCCCTAATTCTACCCAAATCCCCAATTTCTACCCTAAATTACATGTTTTAGGCCTAGGAATTCAATAGATGTTGATGGAAAATGAAGAAAACGAGTTAAAAATTACTAACCCAAGAGTTAATGGTGAAAGTGTGCTTCAAATGGTCACCCTAGAACTTTGGAGAAGAAAGAGTTTGAGAAGTGTTATGAAAATCCCGTTTGCATTCTGTTTTGAAGAATTAAAATAACTAAGCGAATTTGTTCATCGCGATCGCGGGAAGGAGATTGCGATCGCATAGGGTAAGGCTTGCTGTGCACTGCGATCGCATACATAAGGTTGCGATCGCATAGAGTAGAGTTTCTGAGCACTGCGATCGCGGACAATAACACGCGATCGCATAGAAGGAAAATAATGAAAGCTGGCTTTATACATCGCGATCGCGGAGAGGAGAATGCGATCGCATAGAAGGATTTGTGAACCCCTGAAGTTTGCTCTATGCGATCGCGGCCCCTCTTATGCGATCGCATAGAGGAAAGCACTGGACAGCCAACATCAGTCATTTCTGCAACATCTCTAAGGTTAGAACCATCCCGAAACACATCTGAATCACACCCGAGCCCTCGGGGCTCCTAACCAAACACATGAACTAACTCAACAACATCATACGAACTTATCCGAGCGATCAAATCGCCTAAATAACATCATTATCAACAAATTAAACCTCAAATTCAAAGCATTTTTCCAAAACTTCATCAAGTTCCACATTTAGGATTTCAAGTCTGAAACATTTCAAACGACGTCCGATTTTAACCAAACTTTACAAAAACATCTTATATCATATATAAGACCTGTACCGGGCGCCGGAACCAAAATACGGGCCTGATACCAACACGTTCTAATCAAATATCATTTCAATTTTTCCTTAACAATTTCAGAAAACAATTTTACTCAAAAATTCATTTCTCGGGCTTGGGACCTCGGAATTGAATTTCGGGCATACGCCCAAGTCCCATAATTTCCTACGGACCCTCCAGGACCGTCAAATCACGGGTCCGGGTCCGTTTACCCAAAATGTTGACCGAAGTCAAATTTATTCATTTTAATATCAAAACTTAGCATTTTTCACAGAATTTCATATTTAGACTTTCCGGCTACGCACCCGGACTGCGCACGCAAATCGAGGCGATCCTAAATGAGGTTTTCAAGGCCTCGGAAGCACAGAATGATTAAGAAAATAGGTGATGACCCCTTCGGGTCGTCACATGCATTTAATCCCCCACCAACACTATTTTACGTTATTTGTGCTAACTAGTTATAAATCTAGGGATATTATAATTAACTAGGCTTAACCCCTCATTACATAAAATTAATTAGCTTAACCCAAGATTTATACTTTTTGGTCAAACAATTTGGCGCAGTCTGTGGAGATTTCCTAGTTAAATTTTTAGTTTCTTCTAGATCTATAACTAGCACAGTTTACAAATAAAACATAGCAAAACTCCTTTTTCCTCGTACACATGGATCTGACATGGCAGGTAATGGAGAAGAAAGAACTAGGGTAGTGGCCGACCTCACCACCAACCTCTTGAACACCATCAATGAGGTTTCTGAGACAGAAAGCGAGGACATAACACCCAACGCCTCCCCCAGGCGAGGTGGGTCGCCCATCCCCCACGGCAGTATCGTAACATCCCGCGGTAAAGGAGCTTCCACATCCACGACGGAAGAGACGCGGCCAGCTGTGAAAAATCTCCTTGAGACATGGCTAGCTAACACGCTAACCAGCATCCTCAACAAGCCCACCCAGGAAACAGTTAGAGAAAACGCAAGGACTTGCATTATGCCGACAACGGTCGAGCAACATGGCCATTTCCCTCCTATAACAGGTATTACTCACACTGCTAATAATGTAGGTGGTGACACCCACACAACTATTTTGAAAAAGATGGAGGAAATAGAAAACGAGAATAAAGTGTTTCGACACCAAATGAGAGAGCACCAAGAAAGAGTCGACAAAATACCAGGCGCCCGAAACTCTTTCAAAAAAGAGATGCTACTCGGTTTGTCGAGCAAACATACAGTGACGAAACCACCCAGCATGCCATACCAAAGACCTTTAAAATGCCGCCTTATCTGAAAATATATGACAGCACGACCGATCCCGAAAATCATGTGACTCTCTATGTCACCACTGTAAAAGGCAACGACCTCGCCAAGGAACAAGTGTGCTCCATCTTGCTGAAAAAGTTCAGCGAGACCCTCACCGGAGGAGCCTTAACTTGGTATCATAGCTGCCCGGGCATTCCATCAAAACATTCGAAGAGATGGCCGACAAGTTTGTAACGGCCCATGCTGGATCCAAAAAGGCAGAGGCAAGATTGACGACATATTTGCCATCAAACTGTCGCCCGGAAAGGGATTGAGGGACTTCCTCACTCAATTCAACCGAGTAAGGATGACCATACCAAATGTATCGGAAGGAATGACCGTAGCAGCTTTCCAAAATGGGCTGAGCAAGAATGGTTCAAGGGCGACCAGAAAGTTATTAAAATGGCTTATGAAATATCGTCTAACCACCTGCGATGAAATACGTAGCTCCTACTGTGCCGAGGTCCGTGTAGACGAGGGCGACCTAAATGGGCCAACTCATTGGTTGACCTCGGTACAGGCCGAGTCCAAAAAGGATCGAAGAAACGATGTTTGGTGGGATCTCGCAGCTCCACGACCTAATCGAGAACGGCATCAGCCATATGTCAGAAGCACCACCATGACCATCTCCCGCCACGAAGAGGGTCCACCTAAATCAAGGACAGGGACTCACCGGAACGAGAGAGGTATGCTTCCTTTGTTATCCGCTCACAATTTTTGTGTTTTAGCTTCAAAAATAGTCTACGCATTGGAGAAGCTCGGACCAAAAGTGACCATAAAAGATGGGGTCAGATCCAAGCACCAGAAAGTCATACGCCTTCTCCGAGTTCCATAAAGGGCGAAGTCACAAAATTGAGGACTGCATCGCCTTAAGGCAGGAGGTCGTGAACATGCTTCCCAAGGACACCTCAAAGAATTGCTGCGACCGGGGGAGGATCAACTTTGCCTGAGGACGTGAACTGCACCAGGGACCACCAAAACCATCCTCACCAACCCGCACCATTCAAATGATCATCGGGGGCCGCGACGATGATGCTTCGATCAACAACGTGAAGTTCACCACGACCCACAAGCTCAAACGGTTGATCACTCACGAACGGTATGACGAACTCGAAGAAAGTATCATCTTCACTAAGTCAGATACCCACGGTTTGGTTTTTCCTCATTATGATGCCCTTGTTATCTCTTTACAAATATTAGATACAGATGTGAGATGCATAGTAGACGATGGGAGCGATGCGTGCATTATCCACCCTCAAGTACTTGCACAAAAGAAATTCGAGGACAAGATAGTGCCGCGTTGCATCACGCTAACAAGTTTTTACAATGCAGTTGAACGAACATCTGGAGAAATCACATTCCCTGTCCTGGTCGGTGGCATCACTCTAGAAATCACATTCCACATCATGGACCGGGACACAACGTACAACGCTATAATAGGCCGACCCTGGATACACGCCATGAAGGCCATCCTCTCCAGCTTATACCAAGTTATCAAATTTCCAACCCCATGGGGAATATTCAGCATATGAGGAGAACAACGCACATCTCGAGAATGCTACCACATCGCCCTAGATTGCACGACCACCCAACAAATGAAGGGCAAAGCAAAAGAGGCATCACAATTAACAAGGCCGAGGTTGAGCTGTGACGAAAGAGAAAACGTCATCACAGATCCGAAATAGTAGAGGCCGTGGGGTAAACCATAGAAGACCTCGGCCCCCTCCAACTTGATGATAACGAACACATAAAGAAAGCCCACATCGGCTGCAAGCTTCAAGAGCCATGTAAATTCCGTCAATTCTTAACCGCTAATGCGGACTTGTTTGCTTTTGGCCATAAAGATATGCCAGGTATCCCGAAGGATATCGCTACACACAAGTTGAATGTCGACCCATTCCACCCCCACCCCGTGAGGCAGGTTAGGTAGAAGTTCGATTCTTCGAGGAGGTTGAAACATTACTGGAGAATGGCTCCATCAGGGAGTCAAAATACCCGGATCTGCACACAAGGTGCAGGGAGTAATGTGAGTACACCAACTCAGTAAGTAATAAAAGTAAATAAAGACTGAGAAGTAAGAAACACATAAATCCACGTCATAACATCACAGTAAGTACAGTATGCTTTCAAAACAATAAATATACAAATCAAATCACCTCGTTAAAATCTAATTTTAGTAAAAATCCTTTGAAGATATTTTTCCAACAGTTTCAACAGAGGTTCAATGAAGTTTAGAGTAAAAATGATGAAAATCATAAATAGCCCCTCGAGTAAAACATGTATCATAACCGCCCCTCGGGCATAACATCTCTTAGAATCAACCCCTCGGGCACAACATGAATCAAGAACAGCCCATCGAGCAAAATCATATCACTCACTCAGGGTACCCGCGCTCAGTGGGGGTGTACAGACTCCGGAGGGGCTCCTACAGCCCAAGCGCTATAACAAGCCATCTCGTGGCACAACAAATCAGGCCATCTGCGTCTCAAATTACAAATCATTAACAAAAAGCTTCGGCACAACTTGATCCCACAATATCCTCACAACACAGGCCCTCGGCCTCACTCAGTTAGAAACCTCTCAAGCCACTCGGGCTAACAGTAAAAAGGGTGATCAGCCCAAAATATTATTTTATGCATCAAAACGGAGTAAATAAGACCGAGTTATGAAATATGTAAAACATAGCATGACTGAATACAGATCTTAAATAAAAACAATGAGGAAATAGTAGTAAAAAAACCCTAAGGGTCCAAACAGCTGAGCACGAGGCCAAAATATGGCATTCAGCCTAAAGCATAGTAACACTTTTCAAAACACATAAGTACCAAATAGATTTCAGTCGAACACGCAACTTAATAGCTGCTACGGAACGGACCAAGTAACAATCCACAATGGTGCACGCCCTCATGCTCGTCATATAGCATGCTCGTCACCTCAAAATAGCGAAACGATGTGAAATCCGGGGTTTCATACCCTCAGGACAATATTTACAATCATTACTTACCTCAAACCGGACAAAACTCTAACCCGCAATGTCCTTGCCTCTCGAGTCGGCCACCAAATTCTCCGAATCTAACCAAAATCAGTATATTATCATCAATACACGCCAAAGGAATGAATTCCACACGAAAATTATCAAATTAGACCAAAAATCCTGAATTGGACTCAAACTCGGCACCCGGGCCCACGTCTCGGAATCCCACAAAAATTACAAACTGGGAACTCCTTTCACTCCCGAGTCTATACATACCAAAATCATCAAAATCGGACCTCAAATGGTCCCTCAAATCCTCAATCAAAACTCACCAAAACTCAAGCCCTAACCCCTTCACTTCTCTCCAAATTCCCACTAAATTCCATGATTAAACAGTGGAAAAATCATCACAAACACAACTAATAAAGCCCAAGTAGCTTACCTCACTAATACCCCTCGATTCCCTCTTGAAATCAAAGCTTGGTGCTCCAAACTCGTCCAAAAATGGTGAAGAATGGGCAGAAATTCGCGAAGGAGATCTTATGTACTTTCTGCCCAGAACTTCCGTATCTGCTGTCCATAAGTCGCTTCTGCAACGCCGCACCTGCGGAAAATCCATCGCAGGTGCGGTTTTCACTTAAACCTCAAAAAGCGCTTCTGCGGTCAAAACCCCGCATATGCGATCACGCAGGTGCAGTCCCATGCGTGCACCTGCGGCTCCTGCCCTTCTCACCTATGGCCGCATCTGCGGCTGCTTATGCGCTTCTGCGGGCCTCGCACCTGTGGTCCCCACTCCGCAGGTGCAGTTATGACAGCTGAAGGCAATCTTCAGCATTTCCTCAAATCCTATCCTTGATCCGTCAACCTCCCGAAATCACCCCGAGGCCCTTGGGACCTCAACCAAACATGCCAACAAGTCACATGTCACCATTAATACTTATTCAAACCTTCGGAACACTCAAAACAACATCAAAACACCAAATCACCCTCGGATTCAAACCTAAGGATTTCCCAACTTCCGAATTTTGCAAACGATGCTGAAACCTATCAAACCTCACCCGAATGACTTGGAATTTTTCAAACACGTCACAAATGACATAACGGACCTACTCCAATTTCCGGAATTCCATTCCGACCCCGATATCAAGATTTCCACTGCCGACCGAAAAATGCCAAATTTCTAATTTCGCCAATTCAAGCCTAAATCTACCATGGTCCTCCAAATTACATTCCGAACACACTCCTAAGTCCAAAATCACCTAACGAAGCTATCCGAACCATCAGAATTCACATCCTAGATCTTCTACACATAAGTCAATATCCGGTTGACTTTTCCAACTTAAGCTTCTATATAAGAGACAAAGTGTCTCATTCCACTCCAAGACCACTCCGAACACAGAACAACCAACACGATACGATGAAATACAGCTGGATAACACATAAGGAAGCAGAAATGGGGGGAACGGGGCTGTAACTCATGAAACGACCGGCCAGGTCATTACATCCTCCCTCTCTTAAACAAATATTCGTCCTTGAATAAGTCAAAAAAACATACCTGAAGCCTCAAACAGGTGTGGATATCTACTTCGCATCTCCCGCTCGGTCTCCCAAAGCCTCATCCATGGGCCGACCTCTCCACTGCACTTTCACTGAAGCTATATCTTTTGATCTCAACTTTCGAACCTGCCGCTCCAATATAGCTATTGGCTCCACATCATAAGTCAAATCACCGTCTAACTGAACCGTGCTGAAATCCAAAACATGAGACGGATCGCCAATATACTTTTGGAGCATAGAAAAATGAAATATCAGATGCAGACTCGATAAGCTAGGTGGCAAATCAAGCTTATAAGCCACCTCCCAAATCCTCCGAAACGCCTCAAAAGGCCCAATGAACCGAGGGCTCAATTTACTCTTCTTCCTAAATCTCATAACACCTTTCATGGGTGAAACATTCAGTAGAACCTTCTCCCCAACCATGTAAGACACATCACAAACCTTCCTGTCAGCATAACTCTTTTGTCTCGACTACACTGTACGAAGCCGCTCCTGGATCACTTTCACCATGTCCAAAGCCTCCTGAACCAAGTCTGTACCCAAAAGCCTGACCTCGCCCGGTTCAAACCAACCTACTGGAGATCTACACTGTCTCCTATATAAAGCCTCATATGGAGCCATCTAAATGCTCGACTGATAACTGTTGTTATATGCAAACTCTGCGAGCGGTAGAAATTGATCCCATGCACCCCCAAAATCAATGACACAAGCGCGCAACATGTCCTCCAATATCAGAATAGTGCGCTCGGACTGCCCGTCCATCTGAGGGTGAAAAGTTATGCTCAACTCAACCTGAGTACCCAACTCTCCCTGCGCGGCCCTCCAAAACTGTGATGTGAACTGAGTACCTCTATCTTAAATGATGGAAACTGGGACACCATGCAGGCGAACAATCTCTCGGATATAAATTTCAGTTAACCGCGCTGAAGAGTAGGTAGTACACACAGGAATGAAGTGCGCAGACTTGGTCAGCCGATCCATAATCACCCAAATAGCATCAAACTTCCTCAAAGTCCGTGGGGTCCAACTACGAATTCCATGGTGATCCGCTCCCACTTCCACTCTGGAATATCCATCTGCTGAAGCAAGCCACCCGGTCTCTGATGCTCGTATTTCACCTGCTGACAATTGAGACACCGAGCTACAAATCCCACTATATCCTTTTTCATTTTTCTCCACCAGTAGTGCTATCTCAAATCTTGGTACATCTTCGCGGCACCCGGATGGATGGAATACCGCGAGCTATGGGCCTCCTCCAGAATCAACTCCCGAAGCCCATCTACATTGGGCACACATATCTGGCCCTGCATCCTCAATACCCCATCATCACCAATAGTCACATCTCTGGCATCGTCGTGCTGAACTTTGTCCTTGAGGACAAGCAAATGAGGATCATCATACTAGCGCTATCTGGTGTGATCAAACAAGGAAGACCGAGAAACCACACAGGCTAAGACCCAACTGGGCTCCAAAATATCCGACCTCACAAACCGATTAGCCAAGGCTTGAACATCAACTGCAAGAGGTCTCTCCCCAACAGGAATATACGCCAAACTGTCCATACTCACCGCCTTCCTACTCAAGGCATCGACCACTACATTGGCCTTCCCCGGATGGTATAAGATAGTAATATTATAGTCCTTTAGCAGCTCCAACCATCTCCGCTGCCTCAAATTAAGATCCTTCTACTTGAACAAGTGCTAGATGCTACGATGATCAGTAAACACCTCACAAGACACACCATACAAATAATGCCTCCAGATCTTCAACGCGTGAACAATGGCAGCCAACTCTAGATCATGAACATGGTAGTTCTTCTCATGGGGCTTCAATTGACGAGAAGCATAAGCAATCACTCTATCTCCTGCATCAACACACACCCAATGCCAACTCTAGAAGCATCGCAATATACTGTATATGAACCTGAAGCTGATGGAGAAACTAGCACTGGAGCTGTGGTCAAGGCAGTCTTGAGCTTCTGAAAGCTCGCCTCACACTCATCCGACCACCTGAAAGGAGCACCCTTTTGAGTCAATTTGGTCAAGGGTGATGCAATAGATGAAATCCTTGAAGGAACCGACAGTAATTACCCGCCAAACCAAGAAAGCTACGAATCTCTGTGGCTGAGGATGGTATGGGCCAACTCTGAACCGCCTCTATCTTCTTCGGATCAACCTCAATACCCTCACTGGACACCACGTGCCCCAAGAAAGCCACTGAACTGAGCCAAAACTCACACTTGGAGAACTTTGCATAAAGCTTCTCCTCCCTCAACCGCTGCAATACAACTCTCAAATGCTCAACGTGCACTTCATGACTACGCGAGAACACCAGAATATCATCAATGAATACAATAACAAACCAGTCGAGATAGGGCCGAAACACGTTGTTCATCAAATGCATAAACACTGCTGGGGCATTGGTCAGCCCAAAAGACATCACAAGGAACTCATAATGACTATATCGGGTCCTGAAAGTTGTCTTAAGAATATCCGAGTCCTGATCTTCAACTGGTGATACCTCGACCTGAGATCAATCTTGGGAAACACCCTCGCTCCTTGAAGCTGGTCAAATAAATCATCAATACGAGGCAAAGGATACTTGTTCTTGATTGTGACTTTGTTCAACTGCCTGTAATCAATACACATCCTCATCGTGCCATCCTTCTTCTTCACAAATAGAACAGGCGCACCTCAAGGCGACACACTAGGCCGAATAAACCCCTTATCAAGGAGTTCCTGAAGCTGCTCCTTCAACTCCTTCAACTCCACCGGTGCCATACGATATGGTGGAATAGAAATGGGCTGAGTGCCCGGCACCAAATCAATACCAAAGTCAATATCCCTGTCTGGTGGCATGCCCGGTAGGTCTGCATGAAACACATCTGGAAATTCCCTCACTACCGGCACTAAATCAATGATAGGAGTCTCTGCACTGACATCCCTCACGAAGGCCAAATAAGAAATACAACCCTTCCCAACCATCCGCTGGGCCTTCAAAAATGAAATCACTCTACTGGGAACATAATCCGTCAAACCTCGCCAATCAATCCGTGGCACACGCGGCATAGCCAACATCACTGTCTTAGCATGACAGTCCAAAATAGCATGACATGGAGATAACCAATCCATGCACATATCACGTCAAAATCAACCATACAGAGCAACAGAAGGTCCACTCGGGTCTCCAAACCCCCAATAGTTACCACATACGATCGATATACCTGGTCCACAACAATAGTATCGCCCACCAGAGTAGATACACGAACAGATGAAACAGGAGACTCATGGGGTGTATCCAAATAACGAGCAAAGTATGATGACACATATGAAAAGGTGGAACCAGGGTCAAATAGCACAGAGGCATCTCTGTGGCAGACTGAGAAGATACATGTAATCATGGCATCTGAAGCAATAGCATCTGGTCTGGCTGGGAGTGCATAGAAATGGGCCTGACCACCACCTGATCGACCTCCCCCTCGGGGCGACCCCTAGTTGACTGTCCTCCACCTCTAGCTGACTGGGTGGGTGGTGAAGTAACTGGTGCTAAAGCCGAAGGCGACTCCTCTACTGAGGCGGACCCCCATAAAGACGAGGACACTGCCTCCACATGCCCCAACTCTCCACACTCATAACAACCCCTTGGTGCTGGAGACGGGGACTGAAGGGAACCCCCAGCACCGGGATGACTAGCAGAAGAACCTGGCATGGAAGAGCCCTGAACAAATGGAGCACGGGCTGGAAGGGCACTAAGTGATGAATGGCCCTGATAAGAACTGTGAGACCCATGGCCCGATGATGCCCTACGATAAACTGGACGAGCAGACTGAGCATGCCTAAATGGACGGCCTCTGTCGTGCTGAATCTGACCCCCATGAGGAGCACCACTAAATCCACCCTGACCACGAGGCCTCTTGACCTCCCTCTCAACCCTCTCCTGACCACGAACCATCTCAATCTGCCGAGCAACGTCAACAACCTCATCAAAAGTGGCACCAGATACTCTCTCTCTGGTCATAAGCAACCGAAGCTGAAAACCAAGGCCATCTATAAACCTCCTGATCCTCTCTCGGTCTGTGGGAACCAACCAGACTGCATGACGAGCCAACTCGTAGAACCGCATCTCATACTGTGTAATAGACCCATCACCCTGACGAAGCTGCTCGAACTGCCTGCACAGCTCCTCTCGGCGAGACTCAGGCACAAACTTCTCAAGAAAGAGAACGGAGAACTGCTGCCAAGAAAAGGGCGCTGCGCCAACCGGCCTACGCCTCTCGTAAGCCTCCCACCAACTAAGTGCAGCCCCGAAGAATTGCAAAGTAGTGAATGAGACCCTACTAGTCTCCAGAATACCTCCGGTCTAAAGCATCCTCTGACACTTATCCAAGAAATTATGTGCATCCTCACCCTCAGCACCACTAAATGACGGAGGCTGGAGTCTGCCAAACTTTTCCAATCTGCGTTGCTCGTCCTCTGGCATAGCAGGAGCTACATAGTCCTGAGCAGCTGCAACTGGCTAGGCTGGAGGTGCCCCTGGTGTCTGAAGTCCCTGTACAACCTGCTCGGGTGTGCGGGTGGCGGGAGTCTGAGTGCCTCCCCCGACCTGAGAAGTCGCAGCGGCCATAGTAATTGAGACTGCTTGAGCCAGGCCAATGCACACTAATAGAATCTGGGCTAGGGCCTCCTGAAGGCCTGGAATAACAATAGACACAGTCGGTGCCTGAGCTGGTCCTGCTGGAGCATCCACAACTAGGACCTGATCATGAACTGGGGCGGCTGGTGGATCTGCAGGTGCTGCCCTAGCTGTTGTGCGGGCTACACCACTGCCCCTAACACGGCCTCGACCGCGACCTTGGCCTCTAGTGTCCCCAACTGGTGGTACTAGTGGTCGTCCGTCCTGACCGGTAGCACGTGTTCTCACCATCTGTGAGAGAAAGGAATAACAGAAGTTTAGCTACCGAATCAACAGATTCGCACGACAAGAATTCAAAATGTGAAATTTTTCCTAAAGGTTCTGAAGCCTCTCGAAGATAAGTACAGACGTCTCCGTACCAATCTGCAAGATTCTACTAAACTCGCTCATGACTCGTGAGACCTATGTAACCTAGGCTCTGATACCAACTTGTCACAATCCCAAAACCGACCCGGTCGTGATGGCACCTATCATGAAGCTAGGCAAGCCGACACAAACCCCAAAAAAAATTGATATTTCATAATAAAGATGTTTTAAACTATTAAGTAATAAAATTTCACAGCATAAGTCTAAATAACAAGTGAGGAAAGAACAAAGGCCCGACATCGGGGTGTCACAAGTCATGAGTGTGTACTAAGGACTGTCTGAATATTTCTAAGATTATCACAGTCTAGAAAACACTCATATAGTCTAAGGAAGATAAGAGGGAGAAGAGCAAGGCAGCGATCGCCATGCAGCTATCTTGCCGACTTCGAATATCCGCGACGAATGAAAGATCAGCACTCGCTATCACGACCCGCAACTCCTAGATCTGCACACAAGGTGCAGGGAGTAATGTGAGTACGCCAACTCAGTAAGTAATAAAAGTAAACAAAGACTGACCAGTAAGAAACACATAAATCCATGTCATAACATCACAGTAAGTACAGTATGCTTTCAAAACAATATATATAAATCAAATCACCTCATTAAAGTCTAATTTCAGTAAAAATCCTTTGAAGATATTTTTCCAACAGTTTCAACAGAGGTTCAATAAAGTTCAGAGTAAAAATGATGAAAATCATAAATAGCCCTTCGGGGAAAACATGTATCATAACTGCCCCTCGGGCATAATATCTCTCAGAATCAGCCCCTCGGGCAACCTCACAATCGCTCGTAATCAACCCCTCAGGCACAACATGAATCAAAAACAGCCCCTCGGGCAACATCGTATCACTCACTCAGGGTACCCGCGCTCACTGGGGTGTACAGACTCCCGAGGGGCTCCTACAGCCCAAGCGCTATAACAAGCCATCTCGTGGCATAACAAATCAGGCCCTCGGCCTCTCAAATCACGAATCGGTAACAAAATGCTGCGGCGCGTAGCCACATCCCACAATATCCTCACAACACAGGCCCGCGGCCTCACTCAATCAAAAACCTCTCAAGCCACTCGTGCTAACAATAAAAAGGGTGCTCAGCCCAAAATATCATTTTATGCATCAAAACGGAGTAAATAAGACTGAGTTATGAAATCACTAAAACATAGTATGACTAAGTACATAATTTAAATTAAATCAATGAGGAAATAATAGTAAAAAGCCCCTAAAGGTCCAAACAGCTTGGCACGAGGCCCAAATATGGCATTCACCCAAAACATAGTAATACTTTCCAAAATACATAAGTATAAAATAGTTTTCAGTCAAACACGCAACTCAATAGCTGCTACGGGACGGACCAAGTCACAATCCACAACAGTGCATGACCTCATGCTCATCATCTAGCATGCCCATCACCTCAAATAGCGAAACGATGTGAACCCTCAGGACAAGATTTACAATCATTACTTACCTCAAACCGGACAAAACTCTAACCCGCGATGCCCTTGCCTCTCGACTCGGCCTCCATATGCTCCGAATCTAACCAAAATCAGTATATTATCATCAATACACGCTAAAGGAATGAATTCCACAGGAAAATATCAAATTAGACCAAAAATCTCGAATTGGACTCAGACCCGGCTCCCAGGCCCACGTCTCGGAGGCAAAAATTACAAAACTAGGAACTCCTTTCACTCCCGAGTCTATACATACAAAAATCATCAAAATCTGACCTCAAATGGTCCCTCAAATCCTCAATCAAAACTCTCCAAAACTCAAGCCCTAACCCCTTCACTTCTCTCCGAATTCCCACTAAACTACATGATTAAACAGTGAAAAAATCGTCACAAACACAATTAATAAAGCCCAAGTAGTTTACCTAACTGATACCCCTCTATTCCCTCTTGAAATCACTGCTTGGAGCTCCAAACTCGTCCAAAAATAGTGAAGAACGGGCAAAAATTCGCGAAGGAGATCTTATATACTTTCTGCCCAGAACTTCCGCATCTGCGGTCCATAAGTCGCTTTTGCGACGCTGCACCTGCGAAAAATCAATCGCAGGTGCGGTTTTCACTTTAACCTCGAAAACTGCTTCTACGGTCAAAACCGCGCATCTGCGATCACGCAAGTGCAGTCCCATGCGCGCACCTGCGGCTCCTGCCCTTCTCACCTATGGCCGTATCTGTTGCTGCTTATGCGCTTCTGCGGGCGTAGTTCCTGCGGCCCCCACTCCGCAGGTGCGGTTATGACAGCTGAAGGCAATCTTCAGCACTTCCTCAAATCCCATCCTTGATCCGTCAACCTCCTGAAATCACCCCGAGGCCCTCGGGACCTCAACCAAATATGCCAACAAGTCACATATCACCATTCAAAATTATTCAAACCTTCGGAACACTCAAACAACATCAAAACACCAAATCACCCTCGGATTCAAACCTAAGGATTTCCAAACTTCCGAATTTCACAAACGATGTCGTAACCTGTCAAACCTCACCCGAATGACCTGGAACTTTGCACACACGTCACAAATGATATAACGGACCTACTCCAATTTTCGAAATTCCATTCCGACCCCGATATCAAGATTTCCATTGCCGATCGGAAAACCCCAAATTTCTAATTTCGCCAATTCAAGCCTAACTCTACCACGGACCTCCAAATTACATTCCGAACACAATCCTAAGTCCAAAATCACCTAACGAAGCTATCCGAACCATCAGAATTCACATCCGAGATCTTCTACACATAAGTCAACATCCGGTTGACTTTTCCAACTTAAGCTTCTAAATAAGAGACTAAGTGTCTCATTCCACTCCAAACCACTCCGAACACAGAACAACTAACGCGATACGATGAAATACAGTTGGACAACACATAAGAAAGCAGAAATAGGGGAAACGGGGCTGTAACTCATGAAACGACCGGCCAGGTCGTTACAATAATAAGGCAAAGGATTTTATATCCCTATTTATAAGAATTCAGGCATCAATATCGAGAAAGCAAACCGTCGTTACCCAACTCAGGAATCGAAGCGGCGGAGGCACGGGAAACGAGATAAGGTATCGGGAAAACGCATAATAATGACGCATGATAACATGACATCACTCTGAATCGACGTGACTCTAGTTTGCGGCTCACAGAAGGCCACGTTTCCACCTCGTTTGAAAAGCTACTACTCGATCTGCTCGCCTAAACTTCTCAACCATAACTTACAGAGTCCGCTCACCGAGGTCGTCCAGGGTCGACCTCAATAAGCGGAGGGATTAACTGTATGGGTCAAAATCTGCCCCCAAGTAAATTTAGAATAATGTTATGGAAAATGTTGTGGCCGAGGTAGACTAGTAAACATTGGGGGTTGTAGCCGGGCGATCAATAACGGTCGAGGTCAGGTATCAAGAACAAGAATACTAACAGCTAGTTTTTGTAAATAGGATATTTGAGAGAATATTCCATTAAATATTCTCTGCACTTGTACTTTTAGGGTTGACTGGTGATATGTCCCATATAAATAGAAAAAGAGAACATGTGAGAAGGTATGTAATATTCATTTGAGAAGAAGACTCTCTCCTTAGAAAAGATACAAACATTGCCTTTTTAATAAGATTCTACCATCCGTTATTCAATTTGTTTCCATCAGATCCGAGAATAGTTCCAATATTTTAGGATTTGTCTGTCATTCATCACTGTCAGAAAGAAGAATCATCCACCTCATTCAATATTGGGTGAATCATTCTCCTTATTTACATTAATGCCATTTATTGCTTGATATTCTTCTATCATTACTCGAACCGCTTGGAATATTAAATAATCACTGCATTTAATTCCCCGCCAACACTATTTTATGTTATTTGTGCTAACTAGTTATAAATCTAGGGATATTATCATTAACTAGGTTTAACCCTTCACTACATAAAATTAATAAATTTGAGTTATGATTTACACTTTTTGGTCAAACAGTAATGTAATTGACAGACACATGGCGTGTAGAAGATTCTCATTAACATCACTACTATATATATATAATCTTCGATAGTATTATACATTTCTATTTTTCTCATTAATATCACTAGACTACAATCCTGGTTGGTATTATACATTTCTATTTGGAATCATAACAAGAAAACTGTGAGTTTCAAGAAGAAATATAAATTGAGATCAGTCGTTCAATTATCTGTTGGCAAACAACTCATATTAGTTTCTTAATGGAGTAATACAAATAGCAAGTAGGAGATGTCTTACATTTTTTGTACCCATGGTTATAGGCAGTATAGCACCCACCCCAGATGAGCACTGCCCATAATATTACTCCTATCACAGTTCAGTAGTTAAGTCTGTGCCAGATAACAACAACATTACTAAAAGGCTGCTAGCTGATCACTAATGATTTGGTGTCTTTTTCAGTTGCCCATATCACTATCGTATATATGGATAAACATTCGAAAGCGTTATACAAAATTTTAATGTATTCCTTGGGCGTGGAGAGCAACTTAAGTAAATATATGCTAACAAAATTGGTTGCGTCTAATTCAACTTCAAAATCTAATTTATAAGGTGAGTGTTGTCTATGATCATTAAGGAGATAACAACTCATTCAAACAACCAATATGTGCCATTTTAACAGTTACTGCATAATTCTTGTATCCAGAAGCAATCTAGGATTGCCAATTAATTGTTTGAGCATAGATAAAATAGTCCCTTAGGGCACATCCAGTAAAAAAAGTATATACTATAAATAAAATATACAATTGGAAAATTTTATATTTATAAAAAGTTTGAATTTTGGCACCTAAGAAGTTAGCAGATAGATATCTGAATTCACCTGTGATCTTCATTAGCTAAAATTGATACCAACACTGTGTGGGTCGGGCTAACTAGAATTCATGCAATCAAAAAGAAAAATAAAGGACAAGAAAACTTACTCAACGTGGATGCCAACGAGCTATTGGCAGGAAAAAGGTCACACACGTGGTGTTAGCTCCAATTTAAGAAATCAAAATTGATGTAATGAATAGCACAAACTTGTGATTTGGAGTTTATATGGAGTGGACCACATGGATTGGACATATTCTAAACCATCTGGAAGGTTAGTCAATAATGGAGTATCTGATTTATTACCAGTCAAAGCTTGTTAAACTCATTTAGTATTAGCAGCAACTCTCTTCTCCTAAAATTAATGTTCAAGATCAGTTTGCTAAGTCTACAAAACCAGGTTTAAATTAGACACAGTTGCTAAATTATGCCTTTATATCGTTATCGATTGGTTGTCTCTTTGGAAGAAACAAAATCACACAACTAAATCTGACAAGTATGCATTATTTGAAGTTCGCCTTGTAATTAATCAAGATGGTAGGTAAGTATATTTTATTTCACGAAGTTGGAACCGTGGTACCCACTTTTTCTAAAGAAATTACTTGAGTTTTGTTGTTTGTAAAGTTTCAGATTCATAATTCCCTATTCTCTTATAGCATGTTTGGAAAGCCACTTATAAATTGGATTTGGGTATAATTGAGTGTAATTATACAGTTTCACATGTTTGTTTTACCAAGTAATTACTTGGTCAACATCGAATTGGGTGTAATTGGAGGGGTGTAATTACACTATCCAATTTTCAGGGGGGGGGGGGGGGAGGTGAGAATTGGTGGTAATTACACTGTGCAATTACAAGGTTGCCTTTTAGTTTTTTTCCTTTTTATTTTAATTTAAGTTATTATCTTTTAACTTTTTATTTCTATTTATTTAATTTTATTTTTACTTTTTAATTTTTTGAAATTTTAAAATATATTTTTCTTTGTACATTATTTATCTTTTATTTCTCTACTTTTACTTCTTGTGAATTCATGTAATTGAATATATTTTATTTTTTTATATATTTTATTATTCTATTTTTTGAAACTACACCTCCTAATATTAGAAATAATAAGTCATTAACAAACTTGGCATATAATGAGTGATGCAATTAAAGTGAAATTTCATTGTTGAATATGGTTATAGACTTGTTATGTTTCATAATCTTATGTTGTAGTGGAACTTACTATTATTATGTTGGAATTTGACGTATGTTAAACTATTTTCTTTTGGATTTTAAAATTGTGTAATATTCATGGTTCCAATTTACTTGTTTTAGTAGTATTGGTTCACATTGCTTGTTGTTCATTTTTTAGTTAGAATTGATAGATTAGTTTTGTCAAACATGAATAATGCTATGACATTATATTAATAAATATTAATTTATTTTATCAAACATGAATTCCATGATGTTCTTACAAAACGTATGTTTTTACTTTTTGTAAGTATCTAAACTAAATATTACTAATTTGACAAAAATATATAAATTATTTTTAAAATATTAGTTATAAATATAGCAATTACTAATTAATATATATTCACGAAAAAAATATACATCTTAAATACCAAATATAATATCATTTATACTTATACAAATTTATAACCGTATATTTATTACATTAACTTTTAAGTTTTGTTTATTTTAAATTTAATCTAATTGTATAATTACACTTGTGCAACCAGACAGTAAACCTGTAATTACATTGTAATTACACTATGATAAATAAGTAGGGCGTCGAAATTATACAACTATATAATTACTATCCTAATAATTACACCAATTCTAATTATATGGTGGATTGGTGGTTTTCCAAACAGACTCCTAATCCAACCCACTCGCTTCATTCGCGAGTTTAAATGCTTAAATAGTAGCCATCTCAATTTTCTTTCATACTTAAATATATTTAACAAAATGAGATTTTCAAATGATCAGTAGTTGTACCTCGTAGAACTTAGAGCAAAATCAATGAACCGTGATCTGTGTTTTATATTTTTTTCGGTTTTAGTTTTTTAAGCATTCGGTTTACAGGTTTGAAATTTAACAAGTTTCAAAGTTATGAGTTCGGAGGTTTATGTGTTTGAAAGTTTACGGGTTTAGAAATTATAAAGTTTACGTGTTCGAAAGTTCGCGGTTTTGAAAGTTTAACAGTTTGAAAGTTTATGAAATTTGTGGTTTCGGAAGGTTGTTGGTTCGAAAGATTATGGTTTCATGTTTATTGTATCTAAATTATTTATGAATAATCTTGAGAAGTTATTTTCCTTAATTTACGTACCAAAAATGAATAAGATTACTAATTATTTTCGAAGAAAATATTTTTTTGGAAAACGTTTTTCGTTGTACCAAGCACACGCTTAGTGGAAAAAATTTTAGGCAATCAAACTTGACAAATTAAATAAAATGATTGGACTAGTTGTAAACTACTCCAATTATTTGAGATACTTTCATTTTTAGTAGGGGTGTTCATGGTTCGGTTTGGATCGGTTTTTCCCTAAAAAAAACCAAACCAAGTAAGTCGGTTTTTCAAATATTAGAACCAAACCATACCAATTAAGTTGGTTTTTTCTCGATTCGGTTTATGTCGGTTTTTTGGTTTTTTCGGTTATTTGTCGGTTTTTTCTTAAATATAAGACATACACTACCAAACACATATTCCGGAGACCACATTTTCAACGTAACACTATCAAATCAATTGCCCTTTGAGAAATCTATTATTTACCAAGATATATTGATGATAATTGAATCAAATAGTGATGAATAATTTAAGGACTCAATTAAAAATATATTATTTTTAACACGAAATGTATTCTTACACTTAACAAAAGAAAACTACCAATCAAAACTAGATTGTAAAGGTAAAAGAACTATACTAAAAGTGCAAAACTATTAATATTTACCACTAAATTTTTGAAANATAAATATTAATTTATTTTATCAAACATGAATTCCATGATGTTCTTACAAAACGTATGCTTTTAGTTTTTGTAAGTATCTAAACTAAATATTATTAATTTGGAAAATTTATATCAATTATTTTTACAATATTAGTTATAAATATATGATTACTAATTAATGTATATTCATGAAAAAATATACATCTTAAATACCAAATATAGTATAACCGTCCCAAGTTATCATTTCTAATACATCAGTGGGGCAGGCTCGGACACATTGAGTACATCCTATACACGTATCATATATCTTTACTGAATGTGACATTAGGTCTATACATTTTTTATTGTTATAAATTTTCAATCTAGTAAATTTAGAAACAAATCATATAATCATATATTTAGATACCAGATGAATCAATGAGTTATCATAATTTTCTAATCAACCCCCTATTTATACTTAATAAAATCTATAGGCATATATTTATTATATTAAATTTTAATTTTCGAAAATTACTTTATCTAAAATTGAATCTAACTGTGTAATTGTATGGGTCAAAATCTAACAGCACATGGATTAGCGTTAACAGGAATGCAAGGAGGTCGGCTAAGACGTGGTCGTAATAACAACGAAGACCTCGGCCACGGCCGAAATTGAAGCCATCAAAAAGTTGTATGGCAAAGTGGATACCGTGATATTTAAGGAAGGCGATGTGAAGGACAGTAAGGAGACGAAGGCACTCTGGTTAAGGACCGATGGACAAAAGGGAGTATTGATAATATATATAGGGGTAAGAAGACAAGAAAATGGGGCTTCCTACGAAAGAAGGAGAAGAACGGAAGATCAAGAAAGGGGCTTAGATTGCAAATACAAATCTTTGTAATCATCATTGCCAAATCAATGAATATAGATCTCATAGTTATTAACAGATTCCGTCTTTTTCTTCTTTGCTCTTACATTACGGAACGATACTCCAAATATGAAAGTCTATTGTCATACTTGATGTCTTTTAGCGATCTTAAATTGAGCTATAAGTTCTGTTATATCTCATTCTCTTATCCAATGCACTTAGATCTAGAGTTAATTATCCTTGGCTAAGATTCATCCTCTATTTTCTTCATTAATTGGTTTAACTCAAAAGGTTGATGTTTTTGGTCAAATAATTTAGCGCCGTATGTGGGGATTTCTTAGCCAAATTTTTAGTTTCCCCTAGATCTAAAACCAACCAAGTAACACTTCCAGGCTATCGTAGCCTCACCATCTCGGTGTAAACACTAATTCGAAAAAGTGATAGATAAGCTTACGAGATAACCGAACCAATCTAGGTCAGATCTCTACTTGAAATCGAAATTATGTCCGGTGTCTATGCAAAACCCACGCCTCATTCGTAGCGACGGGTTTGGTACGTCACATGCATGTTTAATGTAAGGTCACGGTCACCGCGTACTCGCGATCCTATTTGACGTATTCACCTTGTATATCGGCCCGTACTCCCACCTCTTAGGAAGGGACAATAGACTACTGTGTGATTCTTTGAAATAACGGGTGTATCCTGCCTTATTTTTGCACCCACATGCACTATGTGATTTGTGAGCAAAGCATGACATGTTTCCCTTATTGTTTGCGCATATCGGACGGGATCGGATTGGGACTAGGTCTCGATATCCCAACAGGCAAGGTAAGCCCAACCCACGAGAAGCTTGGACATGACCAACGACGAAGCCAAACATGGCTGCCAAATCTGAAACCGCCATTCGAGCACGAGGTGAAGCGAGCGACCCTGCGGCACTTTCCCCTCTTTGCCGACTTACCAGGCCAAGGTATGGGCAATTTCGTTTGGACTTAACTTATCACGCACTCTTTTTGGTTCAGAACAAGAATACGAGCATTCTCACAGGTACACGAACAAGGGGATAACGCCACTAAACACACCAGGAAAATGTTCCGTACCATACCCTCTCGCAAACAATGATCAAGCAAAGCCCCCTAAGCCGCACCATACCACAAATAACAGAAACGGCTTAGAGCGGGTCAACATTATCAAGAAATAATCTCCGGAACCAGGGACTGAGCGATAGGCCCATGAAACGTGCATTACTCTCCAATGAAAGCAAAGTTAAATAGACCAGGACTCATCCCAACACACAGTACTCTCCAATGAAAGCAAAGTTAAACAAACCAGGACTTATCTCGACACACAGTACTCTCCACTGAAAGCAAGGTTAAGCGAACCGGGACTCATCCTAACGTACGCATAAACGATACGACGATGAGTAATGTTCTCCAACAAAAGCAACGCAACTGGTTACAATTCGACCTCACTCAAATTAACACCCCTACAGCCATCTTCCATCGCTAAATGAAAGAATAATTCGACCTTGCTCGAATTCACAAAGGGTTACAATTTGACCTCGCTCGAATTAAAACTCCTACAGCCATCGGCCATCGCCAAATAAAAGACTAAGTCGACCTCGCTAGAATTCACAAAGGGTTACAATTCGACCTCGCTTGAATCCTACGGCCATCGGCCATCGCCGAATGAAAGAATAATTTGACCTCGCTTGAATTCACAAAGGGTTACATTTCGACCCCGCTCGAATTAACACTCCTACGGCCATTGTCCATCGCCAAATGAAAGAATAATTCGACCTTGCTCGAATTCACAACTGGTTACAATTTGACCTCGCTCGAACTAACACCCTTACGGCTATCGGCCATCGTCAGACGAGAGAAATATTTGATCTCGCTCGAATTCGCGGCGGGTTATAATTTCGACCTCACTCGAACTAACACCCTCACGACCATCGGCCGTCGCCGAGTGGAAGTAAAATTTACCTACCCGAACCAACAAGTCAAAGCTCGACCCCGTCGAACGCACGATGGGTCATAGTTCGGTCTCACGCGAGCTTGCCCCCTGCCATCGCTAAAACCGCTATGAAAAATTAACTTCGCCCAAGTTGGCAAGTCTAAATTCGACCTCGTTTGAATACGTAAGTCAAAACTGATTTCCCCCAAGCCGGCAAGTCTAAATTCGACCTCGTTCGAATATGTAAGTCAGAACTGACTTCGCCCAAATCAGCAAGTCTAAATTCGACCTCGTTCGAATGTACAAATCCACGTTGATTCCGCCCAAGGTGGCAAGTCAGAATTCAACCTTGCCCAAACTTGTAGAGCCGAGGTGACCTCATTCAAACTCACACAACGGGATCCGACTTCACCCGGATCAAGCAAACCAAGTCCGCCCTCATTCGAATTCCCAATTAAAAGGTCAGGGACTTATCATGGAGAAATACGAAAATCTTCTCTCCAAGAAGAAGAGGAGAAAGAAAGTCAAAATACACACAAACAAAGGCAAAATGACTATTTTATTCAAATATACATGCGCAACAGCCACGCCTTAACAAAGGCCAAAATGGGCCCTCAAGAAAAAGATAAAAATAAACAACAAAGGAACAAAAAAACTAAGTACAAAGCTGCGACAAAGCTTCATTCGGCGTCATCTCCACCGCTATTCTCTCCAACGTCCTCATCATCAGAAAGTTCATCCTCAACATCAATGTCCTCACCAGCCTCCGGTGTCGCAAGGTCGTAACCGCAGGAAATACGAGCCTCGCGGGCCTTCGCTCGAGCATCTTCAAAGGAGGCCTCGGGAACACTACCCGCCTCCCACAAACCCTTGTATGTATCTCGTTGGGCCTCGACATGAACCGATAACTCGTACAAGCAGCGGGGGACAGCGTCAGAGGTAGATTCGGCCTGAACCAACAGTTGCGCCTTCTCGTCCTCAAGAGTTGCAACCCGATTTCCCAAGTCCGAAGCATCATGGTCAAGTTCACCAATTCGCTCCTCGAGTCGTGCCTCCCTCAGCTTGGCCGTTGCCCTCTCAGATTCCTGCTCGGACTTGAGGATACGAATAGTGTCTTCTAGCGCTGCCGCCCTCGCTAAGGCCAACACTCGAGCACCCTCGGCTCTCTCTAATTCGGCCACTTTCCTTTCTAGCTCGTCCACATTCTCCGACCATTCCACACTCAGGCATCGACTCTAGTAGCACTTTGCGCATGTTCAGCTCGTAAAGATAGAACCTTCGCCTGAAGGTCCTCACATTTCGCGACAACCCCTTTTTCCACCTTGAGCTCTTCGTCCTGGGCATGAAGTAGTCCCTCAAGCTCACTACATCTACGGATAGACCTCATCAGCTCCTCATCTCTTTTCTCCAACTCCTCCCTTATAGACTGGGCGCTGGCACCCGCTTTAAGCTGCTCGTGCATCTCACGGCACTTGTTGTGATACCGCGGTACTTCTCAACCATTTTTAGTAAAATCTCGGCCCGCGTCTCAGCCCTACGAGCACTCTCGATCTCCAGCATGTAGTCCTATAAAGAAGAACAAGAAGAGAGGACAAAACAAGTCAGTGTAACTACGCGGGTCACAAAACAAAAAATCAAAAGAGCACTCACCCTTAACGCCATCGCGGCCACACCGCGTGATAACCCAGAATCGCTAACCTCCTAAAGGGATTCGCTTTCAGCGGCGGAGAACAAAAGATCAAACTATGGCACCAAGTCCACCGTGTCTTGCAATAGGTTGAGATCCGTCGGAATTTCAAGTATACGGGAAGGGGCTTCCGCCCTTACCACCGTTCGAGTAAAGCCCTCCTCGAACATCCTCACGTCCTCAGGGTCGATGTCAGACTCGAATTTATAATCCTCAACCATGATGCCTTTTCCCCTTTCACTAGCCGAAGACGGGGCGCGGTTTGGCTGAGATGACGATGTCCTGCTCGGAACAACAATAGCGGCCACAGAACTCTATCCTTCTGTCGCAATATCCTCCTAAGCACTCGCAACGGGCGTCGCCTCCGTATCCATACTGATACCACCGGTGGTCCCGGGTACCATCGAAACAAGGTCACCCCCCGAGGGTGTTTCGGTTAAAGAAGCCTCTTCAAACACTACCCTTCGCCTCTTCGATGGGGCCTCTCCACTACCGAAGCGGGAGGATTCGCCCGTTGAATGAACTGCTGAAACCAGAGTCTCTGGTTGGGGAGCGACCTCCAAGCGTACGGCTTTGGCCGCGGGTGTGGTCCGAAGAGCTGTGGGACCCTTTATGCCTTCGCCTATAGAAGCTTTTGTAGTGCGCCCGGTAGGGGGCACCGGTAGACAGAACGCGACCGGAGGAGCCCTCGTCTTTCTAACTCCTCTCCGACCTGTCAGTAAGGAAGGACTTGATTACATAACAACAAGGTAAAGAGCAAAGAGAAACCATAACGAACCAACTCACCAGTAAGTGGCTTGCGCCCAAACTTCTCATGAAAAGACGTCTACTCACGAATCCCCACTGTGTGGGCAAGAATTGCGCTCACCCACTCCCGAATATCGGCAGCTAGCGGGGGAGGTAGTCTCTCGGCTACAAAAACAAAAGCAAATCCTCAGCAAAGTCGTCAAAGGAATACGAACGATGACCATCTTAAGAAAAATTGCACGAAGTAAACGGAAAGGGGAACTTACGAGCGAAATTCCACATCTCAGGAAACCCCACCGGGTTCAATACGACGTGCTCTGTCCGGACATAGAAGTTGTTTTCCCAGAAGCGGCGGTTAGTCTTGTCATCCATCTTCACCACCAAGCTCTTGGTTCCTCGATGACGCATATGAATCATAGTACCCCGAAGGAAATGAGGGGCGAAGAGATGGAGCATGTGCCCTAAATAAACTCATCGACCGGCCAGCTTTGCGTACTTATTGAGCATGAGGAAAAGCTTATACGCGTATGGAGAGAGTTGAGCCGGGCACACCTTGTAAAAACGACAGAAATCAACCACCAAGGAAGGAAAGGGAAGCATGTACCCGATAACAAAAGGATACGCGTAAAACGGGCAGTAGCGCGGGCTATGTAAATGCACTATATCCTTATCCGAAGGCACCATTTCAATATGATCGAGGATCCCCCATTTCTCTTTGAACTCAATGATCGATGCAGCATCCATCGTGGAAGGAACGGGCTTCGGTTCATCTCCGACAGGGCTATTAAAGTCAGTCCTCGCCTTCCCCGGGTGAGGAACCACCTCATCCACCGTCGGAAACCCCTAATCTTCCACCACTTCCACTCCCTCTTCGAGTAGGGATGCGTCATTCTCCGACGCCGGAGCGCTGTTGACACCCAATTTTTTCCTATATATTTTCAATATGAAAAAT
>NW_017673083.1:150077-152393 GCF_001879085.1 Nicotiana attenuata | reverse complement strand
CGCGTAGAAGAAGGGGCTGGGGTCTGGGACTGGCTAGTACGCGAACGCGGTGAAGGGGAAGCCTGGGCTATGCGGACGCGGGGTATTGTCCGCGAACGCGATGAAGAGGACCACAGAAGCTTCGCGAACGCGTGACTGGAACGCAAACACGAAGAAGGGATTTGCTGTGCAAAAATTGCAGAAAATCTGCTATGTTTTCTAAGTGTAAAATTACCTCGAACCACCTCCGAATCACTCCCGAGCCCTCGGGGCTCCCAACCAAACATACACACTAACTCAATAACATCCTACGAACTTAGTCGAGCGATCAAATCGCCAAAATAACATCAAAATCAATGAATCCAACCTCAAAATCATCATTTTCATTTCAAACTTCTTAAACTTCTAACTTTAGATATTTAGGTCCGAAACACGTCAAATGACACCCGATTTCACCCAAACTTTACAAAAAGCGCTTAACACATATTTAAGACTTGTACCGGGCGTCGGAACCAAAATACGAGCCCGACACCATAGTCTTTTAATCAATTTTCATTTCCATTTTCCTTAATAATTTCAGAAAAAAAATTTCACAGAAAAATTCATTTCTTGGGCTCTCGACCTCGACATTCGACTCCGGGCATGTGCTCGAGTCTCATATTTTTCTACGGACCCTCCGGGACCGTCAAATCACGGGTCCGGGTCCGTTTACCAAAAATGTTGACCAAAGTCAACTTTAATCATTTTAAAGCCACATTTTGAAAATTTTCACAGAATTTAACATATAAGCTTTCCGGCTACGCGCCCGGACTGCGCACGCAAATCGAGGCAAGCAGAAATGAGGTTTTCAAGGCCTCGGAAGCACGGAAAGAGAGAGAAATCCGGTGATGACCCTTTGGGTCGTCACATTCTCCACCTCTAAAACAACCGTTCGTCCTCGAACGGACAAAAGAAAGAAGTACCTGAGTCGGGAAATAGGTGAGGATAACGGCTCCGCATATCAGACTCGGACCTCCAGGTTGATGCCTCAGGAGGCTGACCTCTCCACAGGACACGCACTGAAGGAAAACTCTTCGACCTCAACTGTCGAACCTGCCGGTCTAGAATGGCTACCGGCTCCTCCTCGTAAGACAGATCCTTGTCCAACTAGACAGTGCTGAAATCTAACACGTGGGCTGGATCGACGTGATACCTTCGAAGCATGGACACATGAAACACTGGATGCACGGCTGACAAGCTGGGCGGCAAGGCAAGTCTGTAAGCCACCTCTCCCACACGATCGAGAATCTCAAATGGGCCAATGAACCTAGGGCTAAGCTTGCCCTTCTTCCCAAATCTCATCACCCCTTCATAGGCGACACTCGGAGCAAGACCCGCTCACCAACCATGAAAGCTACATCTCGAACCTTACGATCCGCATAACTCTTTTGCCGCGACAGAGCCGAACGAAGCCTGTCCTGAATGATCTTGACCTTATCCAAGGCCTCCTGAACTAAATCTGTACCCAATAACCAAGCCCCCCCGGCTCAGACCATCCGACTGGAGACCGACATCGCCTACCATACAACGCCTCATATGGAGCCATCTGAATGCTGGACTGGTAGCTGTTGTTGTAGGCGAACTCTGCTAAAGGCAAAAACTGGTCCCACGAGCCTCCAAAATCAATGACACAAGCTCGGAGCATATCCTCCAATATCTGAATAGTCCTCTCGGACTGGCCATCCGTCTGAGGATGGAACGCTGTGCTCAACTGAACCTGGGTGCCCAACTCCTGCTGAACTGCTCTCTAGAAGCGCGAGGTAAACTGCGTACCCCGATCCGAAATAATAGATATCGCCACCCCATGAAGGCGAACAATCTCTCGGATGTAGATCTAAGCTAACCTCTCCGATGAATAAATGGCTGCAACAGGAATAAAATGCGCTGACTTGGTCAGCCTATCAACAATGACCCAAATAGTATCAAACTTCTTCCGGTCATCGGAAGTCCAGTAACGAAATCCATGGTAATCCGCTCCCACTTCCACTCGGGAAGCTCAATCCTCTGAAACAAACCACCAGGCCTCTGATGCTCATACTTAACCTGCTGACAGTTCAAACATCGAGCCACATATGCAACAATATCTTTCTTCATCCTACGCCACCAATAAAGCTGCCGCAGGTCCTGATACATCTTCGCGGCGCCCGGGTGAATAGAATACCGAGAACTATGGGCCTCTGCTAAGATCAACTCTCGAATCCCATCGACATTGGGCACACAAACTCGCCCCTGCAACCTCAAAACACCATCATCATCTAAGGTCACCTTCGTGGCACCTCCACGCTGCACCGTGTCTCT
>NW_017673083.1:125137-149995 GCF_001879085.1 Nicotiana attenuata | reverse complement strand
AAAAAAAGAGAAGAAGGTAAGTCGATTGCCAGGGCTGAATAGTCAAAGCAAGCGTCTCTGCGGACCTGGAACAGTAAGCAAGACTACCCATGCTGGCGGGGGTCTTACCATACTGCAAGGGAGTGCTGACCACGCACAAGATTGGCTGCTCGTCACTCGGGTGTGGTGAAAAATAGTATATCATGAATTCCTGTCAAGTAGCTTCCAAACGACCCTCTGGCTGCGTACCTCTTCAAGGTTAGCAACTCCTTATGGCTTGAACAAGGTACTGCAGGACTCTGTGGGTGAATTGGGGCGCACAGTAGACGTACAGGCAACCAGTATAGGTTAATGGCCGTCCAAATGTCTTCAAGTGAGGCGTGAACGAATTGGCTCCAGACGTCTGGAGATTCATGGGAATCGGATAGTATGTCTTCGTCGGTTAATTAGTTAGACGCCTCTGAGAGGTGCAGTAGAGCAGAGGTGACTCTGCCATCGGCGCTTAGGATTCGAATCGGGGCCGGGCGGGGGGGGGGGGCAGCCAAGGGCGCAGAGTAGGGAGGAGGCGGAAGTCATGCGATGCAAGTGAGAGCTGTAAGTATAAGTCTGAGTCGCTGTGGCAGTAACGGAATATTCGGTGCGTAGTCAGAGGCTGTCTGGTGAGCTTCTTGAAGCTTCTCCTCGATACCGTCTGGACCATGCTGAACTGGGTGACCCTTCTGGGTCAAACTGGTCCGGGCTGCGATGGATGAAAAGATCCCTCCATGAACCGGTCGGTGAATTGAACCTGGTGTATCCCAAGGAAGCTCCGAATCGTCTAGTACGTGATTTGCCTGGTGCGAGGCCGTTCGTTGACTTGCCTCAATCTGTTTTTGGTCCACCTGAGAGTACCGCTCTGCTGTATACGCACATGACCAGAAATGCAACCGATCTCAAACCGAGAACTTCGCACTTTCGAGAAGCTTACGTATATATTTGACTATCCCTTCAGAGTCTGAAGAAGATACTCTGAGGGTGCTGTGCTCGTGCTTCTGCTCCTAACTGCAGGAGTACACCAACAAAGAAAGAAGAAAGTTAAGTCATTCAAATATAGAGACTATCGACTGAAACAGGTCGAGAGTAAGGTCTGACACACATCGGGTTGTCATGCAACGTCAGATAAATGCTTGCTGGGCATGGTGTCAAGGTCCGATACGGGAGCGATGACGGGCGGAGGAACACATATCGATCATACCGAGTGGCGCAGGTGCTGTCTGGGACGATCAGACGCCCTACGATCCGTCTAAAGCTGAGTGGTGAGCTCAGTGATCTCATAGTCTAATCTTCTTTGAAAGGCGACCGTTCTCAGACCCTTGAATCTGGTGCAAGGGACGAAGTCATCAGTGTCCTTCGGGCAGTGGATACTTGTTCTTTCATCGTCAGTCCCGGTGGTTTGTTCAATTGCCAGTATCAATGGTCAGCAGTCCTCTGAGTCGTCGATCCGTCCTCTTTTCTTCACAAATATATACAAATGGCGCCAGTCCCCAAGGAGAAGTACAGCAGGCGATTAGAAAGCCCTTCTCTTGAGGCAAAAGGTCTTTGCAACTAGGTCGCTGTTAACGTCCTTCCATTCTCAGCGGGGGAGTGCCATGCGATATAACAGCGGGGGATGGGGGTCGGCCGTATATAAGAAGGCTGCGTGCGGGGCTCAGACATACAGAAAAGTCAATATCCCTGCGGCGCGACATACTCGGCATTCTGAAGGCAAGAACCTCGGGGAATCTCTCCGAACAATAGGAACAGGAGTGCATAGAACACGCGACCTCTGTGCTGGAATCGCGAACATTACGCCAGGATTTATGCTATAACACTCCCTTCTCTGACCATACATCGGATCCGTTCACATGAGAAAAATTTACAGCTGCGGTGCATGTTCTGGGGTTCTCTCCCACTCCAACTCGGAGGAAAATCTGGCGGAAGCCAAGGGTCACCGGTCTTGGCGTACTCCAAGATCGCAGTGATACGGGGGACAACCAATCATTCCCTAATATACGCGAAATCCACATGTTCTAAGAGCAATAATAATCAACACGTCTCAAAGACCTCAAACAACTACCACACAAACCCAGGAACGATGACACCGGTCGTATTATACTTCCATATATAAATCACCACACCGGTGTTAGATACATAAACAGAATAGCCAAAGCATCACTATGGCCATAGCCAGGTAGGGTGGCAAGAATAGAGACGGCAGCTAATATTGAATATCACGTAGACCCAGAGGGTCAACATAGCACTGAAGCATCCTATCACATAACCAGATAATACTGTAATAACAGCATGCTGAAGACTCAGGCCTCTGGCCTGGCTGCAAAGCATAACAGCCGGGGCTTAGCGCCCCACCATCCTAGAACCATGTCCTTGACGATATCGCTCTGGCTGACCCCTCCTCGTGGACGGTCCCGAGCTCCATCCTCTACGTCTCTACCATCCACCTCTATGATTCCCACGCCCCCGGAGCCTCTAGCTTGGCTGGGCAAGCTAGTGGATCACCTGGTGCCTGATAGGTACGTTGGGCGTTGATAGTTACTTTGGTGCGGTACATTGACTCAGCTGGCATGATTGTATAGTTCGATCATCGCGGGTAGGAGGGGTTGCGAGGAACCCTGCTAGCTGGAAAGAACTACCTCGAGCTACGAGGGCATACGAATCTGTATATATTTGACGCGGTCACAACAACCATAACAAAGCCTCGCTTACTGAACTCTTGCTGGCCTGTCGACCTGAATTCCTCATCCTGAAGCTCAGAAGTGGAGGTGCACTGATGGGCCTTTGATCAGGAATAATGCTGCTGAGAAACTCGCACCACCGCCTGGAGTAACATGAGAAGACCTGGAGGTGCTGACATGAAAAGGGACTCGTGAATGGCCTCGTACCATAAGAATCCCTACCTCAAACGAAGGTACCACTGACGTACCAGAATGACTGAGGCCCTTATCCGACACTTGACACTCCCGGCAAGGCCATTCAACCCCTGCGGGCCGCATTGGCCCGCTCCTGCAAGGAAATCTCACTACCACCCAATAGCCATGCTTTGGAGGGAATCGCTGAATCAATCATCAAATAAACCTCGACCCTCGTCTCGCTCTGGCGGAGTATAATATAGCATGCGTGCAGTCACACCATGAACCGAGTCTCATCACTGTTAACTGTCATGCGAGCCCTGCTGGACTGGTGCTCGAACTGCATGCGTAGTGCCTCCCCTGATGAGCTGAGAAAAACTTTGTCCAAAAATAACAACTCTGCTAGAACTATCCCATGTCAATATACTGTGGCGACCCTGCACTGGTTCCTGATAAACAATAGTTCCCCCACCAAGTTCCTTGGCGATCCTGCAACCGAATAGGTGGGCGTAAGTCGAACCTCATTCTCACACAATAACCATAGTCCTAAGTGATCTTCAATGCAGCTAAATAAAAAAGTCCTGTGGATCTCTGCAAAAGTACCTTGCAGGCTGAATGGTGGTTGTGAAAAGTTTGGAGAATCCGTAGTCAAGCCCCACAAAGCATCTGAACATAAGCCGCTCCCAATCGCCCGTCTGAGTCACAATACCCCGGCCTGAACTGCACAGCTGCTGAACCACTGGAACCTGAGCCTGGAGACTACCATGCTCCTGCATATGTTGTAAGCAGTGAGTCTGAACACCGTCTCCCAGCCTGAGAACTGGCTGGTGCATGAAGCAAACCCGCTTATAGTGACGCTCTCTCATACAAAAACGCCTACCGAATCTCTGACCAAAGCCGTCCTGAAGAATCTGGGGTGGCTATGAACCCCCTCTGGGACCCTGAGCTGGGCCCACCGGAGCTGCTAGGGGCTGAGCTCATCATCAAATCAACATAGGCTCCACCTCTTGGGACTGGCTGGCTCGGGCGAGCCTCCTGCCCCGGCCTCGGCCATCCTGGCTAATGGCCGTCAGGCCTCTGCCGCCTCCAGGAGCTGCTGCTGGGGGCTCTGGGCTGGCTGCGCGGGTAGATAGAGGAAGCACGCGTGTTCTCAGCCATCGTGCGAAAGAACAAGTAGAAAGACTCAAACATTATTCTGAAGAAACAGAATCGCCGACGACAGAAAGAACAAAATGACAATTTTCCTAACTCGTAGCCATCGTGGGGATAAATACAGACCGTCTCCGTACCGATCCCAGCTCGTGACTCATACCCATAATTTTGTCCGAGTCCGAGTAGCCGAGACCGCTATGTACCCTAAGGAGCTCCTGATACAACAACTTGCTTCACGACCCCCGGATTTCACCACCATCGGGAGTCGTGATGCCGCCACTGTAATGGAGCGTAGGCAAGCCCAAACATTGCATTTTCGGAATAACAACAACACAATAATAAAATAGCGAGTAGTCCTTTTAAAAATAATGCGGAAGTCTTTTAAAAACATAAATAACTGAACAAGCACCAAAATGCGGAAGCTAATATTTTCACACGCAACGACTGGGAGTACGCTATTCGTCACTGAATACTGAAAGAGTGCTAACATCACAAGTCTGGAATAGGAACATGCATACAATGTCTGTCTCGGTACATATGAGAAACAAAGCTGGAAAGCACATAAAAAAGGGACTCCGCTGCGAACCCCAGCGTTAGGCTACGCCTCGTAAGTCCCTGACTGAAGTCCAGCTCCGATCAATATGCCTACCTGCTGTGGTCGCAGAAAGCTGCTCCGATACCGTGATCTCTGTCAAAAGAGCACAGAAGTGTAGCATCATAACCAACCGACGCCCATGTGCTGGTAAGTCTTGGCCTAACCCGAGGCGAAGTAATAGTGACGAGGGCTAAGACAGGACTCAAACCACACTGTGCAGCTTCAATATACTATATTGTGCAATAAAAAGAAAGACACAAGAAAATTAAAAACATTAAGAGGGAGGGGACGCATACTAGTGGGGGAGTTTACAGTCCGGATATAGAAGTCAACAATTTACGTAAGAAACAGGGACAATAAAAAATGTAATGAGCACGAAAATCCAACAGTTCACGGCAATCAACCTCCGTGCTTTTTTACTCTCAATTCTCGCAAAAAAGCAAATCAAAAATAAATGTGGCAATCGGCAATCAACCTTAACTTCGTGCTTTCCTCACGTAACTCCTCATAATCGAGGCAGGAATATATCTTCGTGCCATTTATTATCAAATCAGTAGCACAGAATGTCCTTCGTGCATAAATAGAATCAATAACATGCACGGAATGACCTTCGTGAAAATATAATCACAACATGGCACGGAAGTGACGCCTCGTCAAATGATATAACCAAAGACATGGCACGGAATGAACCCTTTCGAGCAAATACTAGATCAAAACAATGCGACGGGAATGTACCCTTCGTGCAATATAATCAAAACATGGCACGAGAAGTGACCCCTTCGTGAATTATCACTCCTTTTCCTTCACCCAACACAGTAAATCACAACCAAACGGGGCGAGGGATAAACAAATAATAAAAAGTCCGGCCAAGGGAATTACTCAATTAACAGCTGAAATACCCCGCAAGGCGGGCAAGCGACAATACTATTCACATCGGCAAGTAAGATAATCACATATACGCTCAACCATCCCGGAAGGGATTAATCATATCACTTCCATCTTCTTTCAATTTCTTACTCAATAGACTTTTTATTCGTTCAGCCAGATGCTCCAAAGAATTTACAATCATAATTAGTCCTTCATTATCTGTCAGATTTCAATAGAATTCATTCAAATTAACATGGAAGAGTATAACAATTAATCAGATAATGCAGCAGGCACCATCGGGTCATGCTAGACACCGGTGTATAGATCACTCGTCAACCCATGGCCTATAACAGTACTCGTCGAGTTTGCGAATTAGCAATAATACATCTAACTCTATTTCTTCAAGCAAGTTAAATCGAACACTTAACCTCGGCGTCCAAGAATAAGTAATTCAATCTCTAATATACCGCTTTCCTCTACAATCCGCTCTCCGAAACCATGATATCTAGGAGCATAATTAATTCAATAAATACTCAATAAAGACTCAATGGCAATCCCCATAGACCTAGATATGAATTCTCTAGTATTCTCGCAAACTGAAACACGCAAATTCGACACCGGCCTACATGCTCCAACCGGGCTCAGACAAAACCTAGATCACCCATCAACCCAGACTAGTACCAAATATAATAATTTTTGTTTTAAAGATTGCGACCCAAATTGAACGGTGTGAAGTACCAGCACAATTCTAAAACCAACATATACCCAAAACCCTCTAAATTTCACTATTTGAATTCATTATTTGGCTTAGAAACTTGCTAATTGATGAAGGAAAAGTGAGAGAAATAGTGGGGAATTACTTAACGCTAATGCGTCTTGAAGAATGGGGGCTTTACATGGCTTCCTAAAAGCTTGGGAGAGAAGAGAGCTCGTGAAGAAAGATTGGCATAAATCCCGTAGTTCTGATTCTGAAAGTTTTAAAATTATAGCTGGGCGATTTGTTTCTACATGCGTTCGCCCAAGCGGGTTCGCGTTCGGAAGACGGGTGGCTAAGAATGCATCGCGTTCGCGATAAGTGGGCTGTCGAACGCGAATGAGAAATTTTTCGGGTGGTCTTGGGGTCTGGGCCTACGCGAACGCGATAGGAGACACGCGAACGCGTTGAAGGAAGCAGCAGAGCTTCGCGATCGCGATGGCCAGAACGCGAACGCGAAGGAGGGAGAGAGCAAGGCTATGCGAACGCGAAGGCAACACTGCGAACGCGAAGAAGGGTCTTTCTGTGTAAAAATTGCAGAAAAATCTGAAGTCTTTCTAAGTTTAAAAACACCCCGAACACCTCCGAAAACACTCCCGAGCCCTCGGGGCTCCTAACCAATCACACAAACTAACTCAACAACATCCTACGAACTTAACCGAGCGATCAAATTGCCAAAACAACATCAAAATCAATGAATCAAACCTCAAAAATTATCATTTTTTTCATTCTAACATCATAAACTTCAAATTTTTGATATTTAGGTCCGAAACACGTCAAATGACGTCCGATTTCGGCCAAACTTTAGAGAAAGTGCTTAACACATATTTAAGACTTGCTCCGGGCGTCGGAACCAAAATGCGAGCCCGATACCAGAGTCTTTTAATCAATTTTCATTTCCATTTTCCTTAATAATTTCAGAAAAACAATTTCACAGAAAAATTCTTTTTCCCGGGCTCTAGACCTCGGATTTCGACTCCAGGCATATGCCCGAGTCCCATATTTTTCTACAGACCCTCCGGGACCGTCAAATCATGGGTCCGGGTCCGTTTACCAAAAATGTTGACCAAGGTCAACTTTAATCATTTTAAAGCCACATTTTGAAATTTTTCACAGAATTTAACATATAATTTTTCGGGCTGCGCGCCCGGACTGCGCACGCAAATCGAGGCAACTAAAGGTGAGGTTTTCAAGACCTCGGAAGCACAGAAAAAGATAGAAATCCGGTGATGACCCAAAGTGTCATCACAGCAACCCGATCCATATACAATATTGTTGCGGCGTGCAACCCGGTCCATATATAATATTGTTGCAGCGTGCAACCCGATCCATATATAATATTGTTGCGGCGTGCAACCTGATCCATATATATATTTACAATTATAACGAGAGTCCCGACAAGGGATCAAAAGGTCTACGCTATCGCGGCAAGGGAAAAAGAAACAGCTATAACCAAACTTGTTACTACACCTATCTACCTCAGCTATACCCGAACTTGTTACAACACCTAACTACCTCAGCTATACCCAGACTTGTTACAATACCTAACTACTTCAGTTATACCCAAACTTGTTCCAACATCTAACTACCTCAGCTATAACCATAATCCTTACCTAACACAAAGAATCATCAACCTAAGTATCTGTAATATCAATAAAGAACACAATACAAGGGAACCACAACTCAACAATAGACCGGCAAGGGGGCAACATAATGATCTCTTCTCTTTCTCACTTTTACTTCACAAGTCACTTCACAACTCGAGCCACTGCTCTAGAGGTTCAATTATCACTTATACTTTCACAATTCGTTATACAGCTGGAGCCAACGCTCCTCAACGTTCATAGGTCAGAATTCTATTCACAACTTTGCACAACAATTAGAAATTTTCACCAAGGCGTGAATAATACAACGAAATCATAAAATTCACAATATAAGACCCACGGTCATGCTCGACACCAACGTATGATACTCGTCACCATGCCTATACGTCGTACTCAACAAGAAAACAAATAGCAAATAGGACACACTCCTAATCCCTCAAGCTAAGGTTAGACCAAACACTTACCTCGATGCCTCAAACACAACTCAAGTTTCAATTATAGCTTTACCCCTTGATTGCACCGCCAATTTGCTCGTATCTAATCACAAATTACTTAATTACATCAATAAGTGCTAAATGAATCAACCCCAATGCATGAAAATGAGTTTTCCAAAGTTTTACCCAAAAGTCAAAAATCGCCCCCGAGCCCATGTGGTCAAAACCCGAGGTTCGAACCAAAACCCGATTACCCATTCCCCCACGAACTCAAATATATAATTTGTTTTGAAATCGGACCTCAAATTGAGGTCCAAATCCCCAATTTTTGAAAAACCTAGGTTCTACCCAAAACACCCAATTTCCCCCATGAAAATCCTTGATTTTAAGTTGAAATCATGTTAAAAGATGCTAAGAATTGAAGAAAGTTAAAAACGACCCACAATTGATTTGGAGAAGAAGGAATTCTTGAAAAATCGCCTAAGTATAAAATTGCAGGTCTCAGATGTGGGAATTGCGAAAAAAGTTTGGGAATTGCGAACATGGGAATTGCGAAAAAAGTTTGGGAAATGCGAACACGCCTGGGAATTGCGAAAAATGTTTGGGAAATGCGAACCTGGGAATTGCGAAGAAAGTTTGGGAAATGCGAATAACCCTGGTAATTGCGAAAAATGTTTGGGAAATGCAAACCTGGGAATTGCGAAGAAAGTTTGGGAAATGCGAAGTCTGCAGGCCTGCAATTCCTTAAGTCCAAAATTTCACCCCGTGCCCTATCCAAAACTCACCTGAGCCCTTGGGGCTCCAAACCAAATATACACACCACCTCAAAAACATCCTACGGACTTATTCGTGTACTCAAATTACCAAAATAACATCATGAACATCGAATTAAACCTCAAGATCAATGAAATTTCTCAAAACTTCTTTAAACATCAAATTTGCATTTAAGGTCCGAATCACGTCAAATGATATCCGTTTTTCATCAAATTTCACAGAAACATCTTAAATCATATATAAGACCTATACCGGGTGCCGGAACCAAAATACGGGCCCGATACCATCATGTTCTAATCAAATTTCATTTCAAATTTCCTTAAACAATTTCCTTTAAAAATTCATTTCTCGGGCTGGGGACCTCGGAATTCGATTCCGGGCATACGCCCAAGTCCCATATTTTCCTATGGACCCTCCGGGACCGTCAAATCACGAGTCCGGGTCCGTATACCCAAAACATTGACCGAAGTCAAATTAACTCATTTTATAGCCAAATTTTACCATTTTTCACAGATTTTCATATTTAAGCTTTCCGGCTACGCACCCGGACTGTGCACGCAAATCGAGGTGACTCTAAACGAGGTTTTCAAGGACTCGAAAACACAGGTTTTAATTTAAAGCAAGTGATGACCCAAGGTCATCACATTCTCCACCTCTAAAACAATCGTTCATCCTCGAACGGACAGAAGAAAGAAGGAAGTACCTGAGTCGGGGAAAAAATGGGGATAACGGCTCCGCATATCAGACTCGGACTCCCAGGTCGATGCCTCAGGAGGCTGACCTCTCCACTGAACACGAACAGAAGGAAAACTCTTCGATCTCAACTGACGAATTTGCCGGTCTAGAATAGCTACCGGCTCCTCCTCATAAGACAAGTCCTTGTCCAACTGGACAGTGCTGAAATCTAACACATGGGATGGATCGCCATGATATTTCCGAAGCATGGACACATGAAACACTGGATGCACGGCTGATAAGCTCGGCGGCAATGCAAGTCTATAAGCCTCCTCTCCCACTTGATCAAGAGTCTCAAACGGGCCAATGAACCTAGGGCTGAGCTTGCACTTTTTCCCAAATCTCATCACGCTCTTCATAGGCGACACTCGAAGCAATACCGGCTCACCGACCATAAAAGCCACATCTCTGACCTTGCGGTCTGCATAAATCTTTTGCCTGTACTGAGCTGCACGAAGCCTATCCTGAATAGTCCTGACCTTGTCCAAGGCATCCTGAACCAGATCCGTACCCAACAACCGAGCCTCTCCCGGCTCAAACCATCCAACCGGAGACCGACACCGCCTACCATATAAAGCCTCATAAGGAGCCATATGGATACTCGACCGGTAGTTGTTGTTGTAGGCAAACTCTGCTAAAGGCAAAAACTGATCCCACGAGCCTCCAAAGTCAATGACACAAGCTCGGAGCATATCCTCCAAAATCTGAATGGTCCGCTCGGACTGCCCGTCCGTCTGAGGATGAAATGCTGTGCTCAACTCAACCCGTGTGCCCAACTCTCGCTGAACTGCTCTCCAGAAACGCGAGGTAAACTGCGTACCCCGGGTCGAAATGATAGATACGGGCACACCATGAAGGCGAACAATCTCCCGAATATAGATCTCAGCCAACCTCTCAGAAGAATAGGAGACAGCCACAGGAATGAAATGTGCTGACTTGGTCAGCCTATCAATAATGACCCATACTGCGTCGAACTTCTTCCGAGTCTGCGGGAGTCCAGTAACAAAGTCCATAGTGATCCGCTCCCACTTACACTCGGGAAGCTCATCCTCTGAAATAAACCACCAGGCCTCTGATGCTCGTACTTAACCTGCTGACAATTCAAACACCGAGCCACATATGCAACGATATCCTTCTTCATTCTACGCCACCAATAATGCTGCCGCAAATCCTGATACATCTTCGCGGCGCCCGGATGGATAGAGTACCGGGAGCTATGGGCCTCCTCCACAATCAACTCTCGGAGCCCATCCACATTAGGCACACATACTCGACCCTGCAATCTCAAAACTCCATCATCATCTAAGGTAACCTGCCTGGCGCCTCCGCACTGCACCGTGTCTCGAAGGACACACAAATGGGGATCATCATACTGCCGATCACGCATACGCTCCAATAATGAAGAACGAGCTACCGTGCAAGCTAACATACGACTGGGCTCAGAAACATCCAGTCTCACGAACTGATTGGCTAAAGCCTGAACATCCAAAGCAAGTGGTCTCTCACCGACCGTAATATAAGCAAGACTGCCATACAGGCTGACTTCCTACTCAAAGCATCGGCCACCATATTGGCCTTTCCCAGATGATATAAAATGGTGATATCATAATCTTTCAGCAACTCCAACCACCTTCTCTGCCTCAAATTCAACTCCTTTTGCTTGAAAAATACTAAAGACTTTTGTAATCCGTGAACACCTCACATGCCACGCCATACAGATAATGCCTCCAAATCTTCAACGCCTGAACTATGGCTGCCAACTCTAAATCATGAACCGGATAGTTCTTCTCATGAATCTTCAACTACCGCGAAGCATAGGCAATGACCCTGCCATCCTTCATCAACACTGCATCAAGCCCAATACGAGATGCATCACAATAAACTGTATAATGCCCTGAACCTGTGGGCAAAACCAACACCGGTGTCGCAGTCAGAGCTGTCTTGAGCTTCTGAAAGCTCGCCTCACACTCGTCCGACCATCTGAACTGGGCACCCTTTTGGGTCAACCTGTTCATCGGGGCTGCAATAGATGAAAACCCCTCCACGAACCGATGATAGTAGCCTGCCAATCCCAAGAAACTCTGAATCTCTATAGCTAATGCTGGTCTAGGCCAGTTCTTGACTGCCTCAATCTCCTTCGGATCAACCTGAATACCCTCTGCTGATACAACATGACCCAGGAATGCAACTGAACTCAACCAGAACTCACACTTCGAAAACTTGGCGTACAACTGACTATCCCTCAAAGTCTGAAGAACCACTCTAAGATGCTGCTCGTGCTCCTCTCAGCTGCGGGAATATATCAAAATATCATCATGAAGACTATCACGAACGAATCCAAATAAGGCCTGAACACTCGGTTCATCAAATCCATAAGAGCTGTTGGGGCATTTATCAACCCGAATGACATCACCAAGAACTCATAATGCCCGCACCGAATGCGGAAAGCTGTCTTAGGGACATCGGATGCCCTAATCCTCAACTGATGGTAGCCAGATCTCAAGTCAATCTTTGAAAATACCTTGGCAACCTGAAGCTGATCGAACAAATCATCAATCCTCGGTAGCGGATACTTATTCTTGATTGTAACCTTGTTCAATTGCCGGTAATCAATACACATTCTCATTGACCCATCCCTCTTCTTAACAAACAACACCGGCGCACCCCAATGCGAAACACTTGGCATAATGAAACCCTTCTCAAGCAAGTCTTGCAACTGCTCCTTTAACTCTTTCAACTCAGGCGGGGCCATACGATACGGCGGAATAAAAATGGGTTGAGTGCCCAGAACCAAATCAATGCAAAAATCAATATCCCTATCGGGTGGCATACCCGGCAGGTCTGAAGGGAAAACCTCAGGAAACTCACGAACAACGGGCACAGAATCAATAGATGAAACCTCAGCACTAGAATCACGAACATAGGCCAAACAGGCCAAACACCCCTTCTCGACCATACGTCGAACCTTCACATAAGAGATAATACTACGGGTAGAATGACCAGGAGTCCCTCTCCACTCTAAACGAGGCAAACCCGGTAAAGCTAAGGTCACAGTCTTGGCATGACAGTCCAAGATAGCGTGGTAAGGTGATAACCAGTCCATCAGCAATATAACACCGAAATCATCCATGTCCAGAAGAAGCAAATCTACACGAGTCTCAAGACCTCCAATAACCACTATTCATGAACAATGGACACGATCCACTACAATAGAATCACCCACCGGCATAGACACATAAACGGGGGCACTCAAAAAACCACTAGGCATGACCAGATGCGGCGCAAAATAAACCGAAGCTTCTCTGCTACAAACCAGAACAGTACCTGCACCTCCACCTCTAATACCTTTACCTCCACCTCTAGCATCTCTACCTCCACCTCTAATACCTCTCTCTGAGTGATGGGGAGAAACTTCTCCTGAAATAGCTACATGAACTGTTCTCAAGTCGAAGCTAATGACCTAAGTGGTATAGCCAATCAATAATCTCTCCAACAGGTCTTGGCGGATCCAGACAAGCGAAAGGTAGCAAAATCGACCCCATTGGTCTCCACGATCCCCATGTTCCTGAGAACCAAATGACAGCTGTCTAGATAATCCTGGGGGTCCTCAGTAGATGCACCGCTGAATGTAGTAGTGAAGAGCTTAGTGAAACTTATCCAACCTCCACAAAGCCTCCGAAGACGTAGCTAATCTATCACTGGTCTGTGCTGCCACTCGGCTGAAGAAGCGGTACATGACCTCTCCATTCGCGAAAGGACAAGAGTAGAGGTTTCAATTTAGCATTGCAGAACAAAATCGCACGACAGGGAAGAATAGAAGTGAAACTTTTCCTAACTCTGTAGCCTCTTGGGGATAAATACAGACGTCTCCATACCGATCCCTCAGACTCTACTAAGCTTGTCTGTGAACTGTGAGACCCATGTAACCTAGAGCTCTAATACCAACTTGTCACGACCCAGATTCCCACCCTCGGGAGTCGTGATGGCGCCTACTAGTACGAGCAAGGCAAGCCAATTAATTTCACAATTTACCCTCTTTACTCATTTTATATTCATTAGCAATTTTAATAATAATAATAATAACATTTAAATAGCGGAATTTAACATAAGCGGAAGAAAGAAGCCATAAGCTATCTGAACATGAATATCCAATACAACTGTTTGAACCTTGACTACCCAGAACTGGTGTCACAGTATCACAGACGGTTTAAGAATACTACAAATAAAGGTCTGAAAGAAATAAATACAACACTGTCTCTGGAAAAGCATGAAAGAAACAGGAATAGTAGATAAAAGGAGACGCCAAGGCCTAAGGACGTTTGTAGGACTATCTCGGGTCGCCTGATGAATAAGAGTCAGTAATCCCACTGCGGTCCAAAGTCTACAACACTGGGTTCTGCACAAAAGAGTGCAGAGTGTAGTATCAGCACAACCGACCCCATGTGCTGGTAAGTGCCTAGCCTAACCTCGGCGAAGTAGTGACGAGGCTAGGACCAGACCACCAAATGAACCTGTGCAATTATATAATATACAACGGAAAGTAAAGCAGAAATAAACAAGTAAGGATGGGAGGGTGAAACATGCTTCGGGGAATGACAAGTGGAAACAGAATATCAAGAGAACTAATAAGGAATCAAAATCCAACCACTAACAAGAATAAGGTAAACAAAGGCAGATTTCACTTTCTTTTCATATCTTATTACAGGCGTACAACCCGATCCCATTTCCTATACCTCGAGGTAAGCGTACCACCCGCTCCCATTTCATTACCTCTCGTGGTAGGCGTACCACCCGCTCCCATTTCATTATATCTCGTGGTAGGCGTACCATCCGCTCCCATTTCATTATATTGTTGCGGCGCGCAACCCGATCCATATATAATATTATTGCAGCGTGCAACCCGATCCATTTATAATATTGATGCGGCGTGCAACCCGATCCATATACAATATTATTGCGGCGTTTAACCCGATCCATATATAATATTGTTGCGGCGTGCAACCCGATCCATATATAATATTATTGCGGCGTGCAACCCGATCCATATATATATTTACAATTATAACGAGAGTCCCTACAAGGGATCAAAAGGTCTACACTATCCCGGCAAGGGAAAAAGAAACAGCTATAACCAAACTTGTTACAACACCTATCTACCTCAGCTATACCCGAACTTCTTACAACACCTAACTACCTCAGCTTACCCAGACTTGTTACAATACCTAACTACCTCAGCTATACCCAAACTTGTTCCAACATCTAACTACCTCGGCTATAACCATAATCCTTACCTAACACAAAGAATCATCAACCTAAGTATCCGTAATATCAATTAAGAACATAATACAAGGGAACCACAACTCAACAATAGCCCGGCAAGGTGGCAACATAATGATATCTTCTCTTTCTCACTTTTACTTCACAATTCACTTCACAACTCGAGCCACTGCTCTAGAGGTTCAATTATTACTTATACTTTCACAATTCGTTATACAGCTGGAGCCAACGCTCCTCAACGTTCATAGGTCAGAATTCTCTTCACAACTTTGCACAACAATTAGAAATTTTCACCAAGGCATGAATAATACAACGAAATCATAAAATTCACAATATAAGACCCACGGTCATGCTCGACACCAACGTATAGATACTCGTCACCATGCCTATACGCCGTACTCAACAAGAAAAAAAATAGCAAATAGGACACACTCCTAATCCCTCAAACTAAGGTTAGATCAAATACTTACCTCGATGCCTCGAACACAAATCAAGTTACAATTATAGCTTTACCCCTTGATTGCACCGCCAATTCGCTTGTATCTAATCACAAATTACGTAATTACATCAATAAGTGCTAAATGAATCAACCCCAATGCATGAAAATGAGTTTTCCAAAGTTTACCCAAAAGTCAAAAATCGCCACCGGGCCCACGTGGTCAAAACCCGAGGTTTGAACCAAAACCCGATTACCCATTCCCCCACGAACTCAAATATATAATTTATTTTGAAATCGGACCTCAAATTGAGGTCCAAATCCCCAATTTTTGAAAAACCTAGGTTCTACCCAAAACACCCAATTTCCCCCATGAAAATCCTTAATTTTAAGTTGAAATCATGTTAAAAGATACTAAGAATTGAAGAAAGTTAGTTAAAAACGACTTACAATTGATTTGGAGAAGAAAGAATTCTTGAAAAATCGCCTAAGTGTGTTTGTGTTTGAGAGAATATGAAAAATGGGGTTTAAAATCGGCTAAGTATAAAATTGCAGGTCTCGGATGTGGGAATTGCAAAAAAAGTTTGGGAATTGCGAACATGGGAATTGCGAAAAAAGTTTGGGAAATGCGAACACGCCTGGGAATTGCGAAAAATGTTTGGGAAATGCGAACCTCGGAATTACGAAGAAAGTTTGGGAAATGCGAACAACCCTGGTAATTGTGAAAAATGTTTGGGAAATGCAAACCTGGGAATTGCGAAGAAAGTTTGGGAAATGCGAAGTCTGCAGGCCTGCAATTCCATAAGTCCAAAATTTCACCCCGTGGCCTATCCAAAACTCACCCGAGCCCTCGGGGCTCCAAACCAAATATACACACAACCTCAAAAACATCCTATGGACTTATTCGTGTACTCAAATCACCAAAATAACATCATGAACATCGAATTAAACCTCAAGACCAATGAAAATTCTCAAAACTTCTTTAAACATCAAGTTTGCATTTAAGGTCCGAATCACGTCAAATGATATCCGTTTTTCATCAAATTTCACAGAAACATCCTAAATCATATATAAGACCTGTACCGGGTGCCGGAACTAAAATACGGGCCCGATACCATCATGTTCTAATCAAATTTCATTTCAAATTTCCTTAAACAATTTAAGAAAACAATTTCCTTTAAAAATTCATTTCTCGGGCTCGGGACCTCGGAATTCGATTCCGAGCATACGTCCAAGTCCCGTATTTTCCTACCGACCCTCCGGGACCGTAAAATTACGAGTCCGGGTCCGTTTACCCAAAACATTGACCGAAGTCAAATTAACTCATTTTATAGCCAAATTTTACCATTTTTCACAGATTTTCATATTTAAGCTTTCCGGCTACGCGCCCGGACTGCGCACGCAAATCGAGGTGACTCTAAACGAGGTTTCCAAGGCCTCGGAAACACAGATTTTAATTTAAAGCAAGTGATGACCACAAATAGCGACCAACGTTGGTCGCTATTCTGGTCAAACGGTCAGAAATTAGCGACCAAAGTTGGTCGCTATTTCTAAAAACAGTGTCAAAATCGAGTTTTCTTTCCCATTCTCTTATTTTCTTCAAAAAAAATTCCCCAAACTCTCTCTTTCCTCTCTCCCACTCAAACCCCCCCCCCCCCTCCGACTCCCAGCAGCAGCAGCGCCACCAACGCCACCGACGCCCACCGCCGGCAGCAGCTCTACCGCCGGTGTCCTCCACTGCCTAGGTATGTTTCTCTCTCCTTTCTTTGTTGTTTTCGAAATACACTGATTTTATTTAATTTCTCCTAGTTTGATTTGTAAAAATTAATTGTTGTTAGCTAAATTAAATCTATGATAATTGATAGTAGCTAAAATATTTAGTTTTACCTACTAATTTGGGGAAGAAATGGTTTGAAGAGAAGAAACCCTAAACCCTACTAATTCCTATTAAATTTGTTATGTGTTGTCTTGAATAGTTTAGTTAGAATATAGGATTTATGATTTGTTCTTGTGAATCGAAGGAAAATAGCAAATTAAACTAAAAGTTCACACCAAGAAAAAGAAAATGAAACAAAAGCTGACGGAGATTCTCATATTTTTAGGAAATATGTTTCATTGATCGCAAGTAGACTAGGTGTTTACGACAGGTATAGTTGGCAGAGGCGGAGCCATAATTTAAAGTTACTGGGTTCGAAATTTTAGTTCTTTTAAGTTACTGGGTTCTAGATTAAAAGTTTATACATATTCAATGAATTTCTTACGGTAAATATAGGATTTGGACAAAATTACTGGGTTCGGCCGAATCCGTAATACGTACTGTGGCTCCGCCCCTGATAGTTGGCCGGCTAGACTTTGACAGTTGCTTTGGAAAAAAACATTTTTGTTTTACAATTTTTGATAATCAGTTGAATTTATGTTTTGATTATGTTCACATTTGAAAAAAATTAAATTGTAGTGATTTACTAAGTTAACCTGCATTATACTAACAATACATAAAACAGTAGAAGTATTTAAAAGTAAATAACAAATAAAATAATTCTATATCTAGAAGAAATGCGGTAATAAGGTGAAAGTATGGTCGAATGGCAGAATTTTATTTAGAAATAGTCTCATTTACAACTGTTAATTGAAAAATAGTCACAGTTTTAAAAGTGAACAAAATTTAGTCAATTTTTCATATACAAATAAAATCTGAATAAAAATACGCTTAAACATTCGAAAAACCCTAGCATTTCGACTTTTTACACATGAGATTCCAGGATAATGTGCTGGAATTTCATAATGTGTTGAAGTTCCAACATAATATGCTGGAATTTCATAATGTGCTGGAGTTCCAACATAATATGCTGGAAGTTTATACGCATGAGCTCCATAATCTAGCATATTATGCTGGAACTTTCTGGATTTCAGCTAGAGTATTTTTCTTCAAATTTTATCTTCATATAAAATAATGGTTATTTTTCAATAACTTTATAAATGTCGACTACTTTCAGTTACCACTTACCGATGCAAAAATGGCTAACCGATGCTATTTTCACTAAGGGAAATTTTCGTTCCTATACCATATAGGAAACTATATTACGAAAAATGTTCATGATTTGCAAATTACCCGCCCTGCTAACAGTTTTTCTACAAAATATAAACATCTCATTTAAAACAGAATCCTGTTAGTTGTACAATTCCTTTAATAGGCGCGCGAATGTTGGGATATTAAGGATTCTTCCAGATTTTATCAAACGCAAATCTCGCTATTAAATTTCACTCGTTTCTCTCCAAAATTCACTACTCTGTTTTTACGGCAATACTCTGTTTCACTGGTTTTTCTGATTTCACCCCAATGACCAGTAATGGTCATCTATTGCAGCCCCGATGACCAGGTTGACCCAGAAGGATGCCCAGTTCAGGTGGTCGGATGAGTGTGAGGCGAGCTTTCAGAAGCTCAAGACAGCTTTGACTACGGCACCAGTGTTGGTTTTGCCCGCAGGTTCAGGGCCTTATACAGTCTATTGTGATGCTTCCCGTGTTGGGCTTGGAGTAGTGTTGATGCAGGGTGGCAAGGTCATTGCCTATGCTTCGAGGCAGTTGAAGATTCATGAGAAGAACTATCCGGTTCATGATTTGGAGTTGGCAGCCATAGTCCACGCATTGAAGATTTGGAGGCATTATCTGTATGGTGTGGCATGTGAGGTGTTCACGGATCACAAGAGTCTTCAGTACTTGTTCAAGCAAAAGGAGTTGAATTTGAGGCAGAGGAGGTGGTTGGAGTTGTTGAAGGATTATGATATCACCATTCTATATCATACGGTGAAGGCCAATGTGGTGGCCGATACATTGAGTAGGAAGTCAGCCAGTATGGGCAGTCTTTGCTTATATTCCGGTCGGTGAGAGGCCGCTTGCCTTGGATATTCAGGCCTTAGCCAATCAGTTCGTGAGGTTGGATGTTTCGGAGCCTAGTCGTGTGTTAGCTTGCACGGTCGCTCATTCTTCATTATTGGAGCGTATCCGTAATCGGCAGTATGATGATCCCCNACTATCCTACCATCGAAAGTTGATAGGGCAGAAATTTGAATGATGCGTCGCCGGCACGATGGCCGTGCGATCCGTCGAGTTATCATGAATCATCGCAGCAACGGGCAGAGCCCGCGTCGACCTTTTATCTAATAAATGCATCCCTTCCAGAAGTCGGGGTTTGTTGCACGTATTAGCTCTAGAATTACTACGGTTATCCGAGTAGTAGATACCATCAAACAAACTATAACTGATTTAATGAGCCATTCGCAGTTTCACAGTCTGAATTTGTTCATACTTACACATGCATGGCTTAATCTTTGAGACAAGCATATGACTACTGGCAGGATCAACCAGGTAGCATTCCTCATTGACGCCGGCGTCGCATGAGCATGGCCGACCCAAAGGGCACGTCCAAGTCCAAGACGAGCACGGCCGTCATTCGTAAGGAGCATTCTTTGGGCAGATAGGAGCCAATGAAGACCCCATGCCCATTGCGTTTACCGAATCCGAGAGTCCGAGCATACTAGTCCTGGACCAAGCCATCGCAGGGCGAAGCAAGGACGACTTGGGACACAACTGCAGCTTTTGGTTCACCCCGCACGTCGAACGCGAGGGGCGAAAGGCAACCGATTGTGCTTGATAATGCCTTGGCATTAGGTATGCAACACAGAAAACCGACGCCAAACAAGCCTAATTTGCGCTTGTGCCATGACTGAGATGGCATGCGGGCTAGGACGTCGCTGCTCAAGCAGGGATCCAACCTAGCCACACAAGCCGAACACCACTCATGTGCCGCACGTACACTTGCCTCGCCGATGCTTCGAGGCAGTTGAAGATTCATGAGAAGAACTATCCGGTTCATGATTTGGAGTTGGCAGCCATAGTCCACGCATTGAAGATTTGGAGGCATTATCTGTATGGTGTGGCATGTGAGGTGTTCACGGATCACAAGAGTCTTCAGTACTTGTTCAAGCAAAAGGAGTTGAATTTGAGGCAGAGGAGGTGGTTGGAGTTGTTGAAGGATTATGATATCACCATTCTATATCATACGGTGAAGGCCAATGTGGTGGCCGATACATTGAGTAGGAAGTCAGCCAGTATGGGCAGTCTTTGCTTATATTCCGGTCGGTGAGAGGCCGCTTGCCTTGGATATTCAGGCCTTAGCCAATCAGTTCGTGAGGTTGGATGTTTCGGAGCCTAGTCGTGTGTTAGCTTGCACGGTCGCTCATTCTTCATTATTGGAGCGTATCCGTAATCGGCAGTATGATGATCCCCATTTGTATGTCCTTAGAGACACGGTGCAGCGCGGAGGTGCCAGGCATGTTAACTTAGATGATGATGGAGTTTTGAGATTGCAGGGTCGAGTATGTGTGCCCATGTGGATGGGCTCCGAGAGTTGATTTTGGAGGAGGCCCATAGCTCCCGGTACTCTATTCATCCGGGCGCCGCGAAGATGTATCAGGATTTGCGGCAGCATTATTGGTGGCGTAGAATGAAGAAGGATATCGTAGCATATGTGGCTCGTTATTTGAATTGTCAGCAGGTTAAGTACAAGCATCAGAGGCCTGGTGGTTTATTTCAGAGGATTGAGCTTCCCGAGTGGAAGTGGGAGCGGATTACTATGGACTTTGTTATTGGACTTCCGCTGACTCGGAAGAAGTTCGACGCAGTATGGGTCATTTTTGATAGGCTGACCAAGTCAGCACATTCCATTCTGCACAAAAAATAAATAATCTCACATTAATTCAGTGCATATAAAACATAGATACATTTGCAATTTATATTCAAAATAACTACAAAAAATCTACAAAATATCTACAATTTTAAACAGATCAAATATAGCTACAATTAATCTTCAAATGAAGACAAATAATCTACAAAGCAGAAAAAACACAGATTATGTAGATTTTTAACAACTAAAACAAACGAAATAACTAGGAGATTTAACACTAGGGGATTTTTTTGAATTTTTCTTCTTTTTGGGAGTTTTTGAACTGGGAGACACCTTTGAGTTCTTTCCAGGTTTACTGATAGGCACATCTTCTAAAAAAATAATCATCTAACACTATCTCTTTTCCTTTCCTTTTCGCTTGTTTAATTGGCCTCGAAGATTCTCCAGCATCGAAATTATTTTTTTGTTTAGTTCTAGCTTCAAACCTGATTTGACGCGGAGAAAGACTATGCTTCTTATCTACAATTGCATGTGCAGATTTCCCATGCTTTTTGGGTGAATGTGGTGATAATACACCCAAATCGAAAGAAGGTATATCAGCTTCTCCAGCTTTTTTAGGACTGTGCTTTGAAGGTTTGTTCTTCTTCATTGAGAAAATTTAAAGCTGAAGGAAAATGTGTGTATGAACTTTGAAGAATTGACTTCAATTTTGACTGGTTGTAGAAGAAAAACTTGAAATTGGACGTTAATGGTGGGGGTTACATATGTTTCTCTGGTTTTAGCAGAGGAAAATATGGGAAAGAAACGTGGGTGTGCGGTGAAACGTGGGTGAGGGTGTGGGTTTGGGAGAGAGAAACGGTGGGGGGGGGGGGGGGATTTGGAGGAATATATGGTACCATTAATTTAGGAGTGATATATGGTACAATTAATGTACCGTTAAAACACTATATGGTATATAATTGGTAATTAGGTATACTAAATGTAATTATATCAAACCTTAAAAACATTGAGGGTAATATAGTTTACTATATGGCATAGGAATGTAAAAATTCCTTTCACTAAAATGGCAGAGAGCTAAGAACGGGCCCTGCAATTTTGGATATTTGATGCCTACATAGTGGGTTGGGCTTGATCGTAGGCTGAAAAAGGATGAGCCCATATATATAGTTGGCGAAATGTGTACTATAATTATAAGAGAAATTTTCATAAAGTACTATCTTTTGGTAGTAATTAGCCATCTATAGATACCATTTGCTATATTACGGATTATAGATACCTTTTATGAGGTTATAAGATGTATTTGATGTATTTAAGTTATTGTATTCATGAATACAGTAGCAAAAATAGGCGTGAATCAGGGAAGTCCAGCTAATCAGTTGTTGTATTCGAGTGTATTCGACTGTATTCATGGAGTAAAACATGGGATTACAGCTGGACAGATTATTGTATTCGACTGTATTCACGGCGTAAAATAAGGGATTACACTGTTTTTAAAACGGAAAGTAAATCAATTAACATAATAGACTCCTAATATAACTCAACAAACTCAATTATAACACACAGAATTTGTATTTTCAGTTACAAAAAAGATTCTCAACCGAAAAATATCCCAAAAACATATCAATCTTCAGAGAAATTATATAATACATCTGAATACATAAATTATATTAATTAAAAATATATATATGAATATATTCATGGCATATAGCGAGACAGTGAATACAATGAAATACATAGAATACAGCGGGATACATTGAAATACAATGAGAAAAAAGACAGTGAATACAATGAAATACATGGAATACAATGAGATACATTGAATTACAATGAAAAAAAAGACAATGAATACAATGAAATACATGAAAATACAGCGTGGTACGTTGAAAATACATTGAAATATATTAATAGAAAATCAAGTTGCTCGGCCCCAAAATCCGTCGTCTTTGTTCAAGAACAAACCCTAATTTCCGGCGATTAGCAATATACTCATTGTACACAACAGTCGCAGCCACACGACTAAAGCGGTGGCTACGCTTCATGTGTTCGAGAAATAAGCTCTCAAATCCGAATAGCCACCGACGATATGATTTGGGTTTTGACCGAAAATTTCCATTTGACGCTGATGAGATTCACTCATACAGTGGCACTTGAATCCGTTTTCGTCTCGACATTGCTTCTGACACATTGACAGTACCATCATAGCTTCCATAAGCCCTTAGCTTTGATTCAATTGGCAATTGCCTTTGGGGTTAAAGAAATCGTATCAAACTAAAATCTATATCAATGGTTATTGTTTCAGAAACAAACTAAAATCTGTATCAAAATTAGAGAAACAAAATAATGATATCAAAATCTAAGAATTAAACTTACCCTAAGCACTTGTATCCGCTCTAAAACAGTGATTTTAGAGAGAAAAGAAATGGAGAGTGATAATGGCGGAGACCTAGAGAATTTGGGTGGGAAAAGAGGTATGAATCGTGGGTTTGTGGGAGAAGAGAGTAAAGTGTATGCAAAAAGAGAGAGAGAGAACGTGGTTAGAGCAGATATACGGTGATTATGTGAAAGAAAAGACTAAAAAGGAGAGAGAAAAATATTATTTAGCATATATGGTGCCTTAAATGTAGGATGTAACTATAATTAGATATTTTTCTATAAAGGATAAAAGTTATCTATAGGATGTAATATTTTAAAATGATATTTATTTAAAATAAATAGGGTACTAAGGTTTTCTATAGGGTGTAAAATTTCCTAATTATAATTTATATATAATATGTGTATAATCATATATAATCAGTGTATAATTTATTTAGACCGGCTAGAAAAAATAAATAAAGAAGAATTAACGCAAACAGCCACCACCTAATCTCTTAAATTAAGAATAACCGGCAGATGTATAATATATATAATTTATGCATAATTATGTATAATCAACGTATAATTTATATATACCGGCTACAAAAAGAAACATTAAATCTAGCAAGATTTTAGCTTTTCCTTTTAATATAAGGAAGGAATATAATTTGTATGGGGGTCATTACCATTGCCCTGTGCAGCGTATACTAACAATGAGAACCAATCGGGATCTTTACACAAATATCCAGCCAGTTTCACTGTTTATTTCGGGATTGTTATACAAATAAGGGAAAAAGGCCAAAATGATACCCCTACTATTGAAAATTATCCACGTTAATACCCCGTTCTACTTTCCGGCTAAAATAATACCTGTCGTTATTAAAGTAGGAGAAATAGTACCCAAATCTAACGGATCTCCTACGTGGCAACCGGGTCCCTCATAATAATGTGCCAACCAGTCAATAAATTGCCAACTAGACTTTTATAACCCGCCCCATATAATAACCCGCCTCATTTTATAACCTGCCCCAATTTTTTAATAACTACACCTAAAAATTAACCCAAGCCGGTCAAAGCCTTTCACCTTCATTTCCAAAAAAATCTCTCACCTTCTCTCTTCACTGTAATAGTTGTCTTCATCGAAGGTACCTATTTCCTTGTTAAATTTAGTAAATCGTCATTTCTTTGTTTTGTTTTTGGTATGGACGGAAGGATATCGTTGGATTTAGTTTGATTTTTTGTTTCTTTGACTAGGGTTTTGACTGATTTATATATATATATATATATATATATATATATATATATATATATATATATATATATATATATAT